>NW_028261393.1:7907842-8009095 GCF_051295495.1 Thamnophis sirtalis
CGGGCAATGGAATGGCAAGCACAATTCAGGGACACACAGAGAGAGAGAAGACAAGCAAAAATCCGGGGGTGGGGGGGTGGGGAGAGGTTTGAGAGAGAGAGAAAGAATCACCCCTGCCTGCATTAATCCCCCTCCCCCCCTTTTTTTTTATAAAAAGGCCAGCATCCCAATGGTCTGTCACTCAGGAGGTCAAAGGCATAATCAGATAATAACCTGTAATTGCTCGAATTCCTTTGCAAGCATCATATTAAAATCTTTTTAAGGCCCCCAGTTCCGAGACCCTCTTCCTCTCCCCACCCTCTTGATAACCTCCCCCCCACCTCCCCCCCAAACTCTCCTATATAAAGGAAGGGGAACCTATTTTCTTCTCTTTCTCCAACCTCCCTCCCCCCCCCCAACTCCCACCTCTTTCTTCCCACTGCAGTCCAGGAAGGAACCATGGATCTAGTTCAGATTTACTGCTCCATCGGTAGTGGGGAAGGGTGGGAGCGTTTGTGGGGGGGGGGGAGTTTTCTTTGCAGATCTCAAAATCCTGGGCACCCAGTTTATGGCTGAACACAGGCAGAGGGGCATGGGGGGGGGGGCAAGGCTTCAGGCGTGCTGAGCCTTAGGCTGCAATCGTGGGCACAGCTTTGGGGGAAACTTCCTTAAAGGAAAATCCAAGCAGAAACCCCCTCCCTCTCCCCCTCCTCGATTTACTCCAGACTGCCCCACCTTCAAAAGAGGCGAGTTAAATAAATGATTCCTTTTTTTAAAATAAAAGAAAAGAAAGAAAACAAGGAACCTGTCTGCCCCTTCTTAGCCTTTTTTACAGCTTCAAACTTCCTTCCTCGGCAAAGCTTCCCATTATCTGCACTGCCACCAGCCAGTCACCCCACCCTGCTCACCTACCTGATCCACTGGGAGGAGGGACTGCAGTGGTCCATCCTCCCCCCCCCTCCACACACACACACACACACACACACACCATGTAGAGCTCCCACAAAGTGTGCATTGTGGCGGGAAGATGAGGAGGGAGGTGTGTGTGGGGGGAGAGATGCAAAAGAACAAAGAATGTGTGTCTTTAAGGTGCAGGGGGCCAGGAGTGGGGGGAAACAGGGGGCTGTCTTAATAATTCTGGAAATGTAGGAAGGACCCTCCCGGGGGAAGGGTGGGTGGGGGAGAGCTTCCAATTCCCTCTTCAAACTTGACCTCCGATCTGCTTCTCTCTCTCTCTCTTTCTCTCTCTCTCTCTGCCTCTCTCCTTCTCTCTCTTCTCTCCCCCCTCCTGCCATCATTCCAGCCTTTTTTTTTTTTTTGCACAGGAAAAAATACACAGTGCAAGAGAGCTGAGTGGAAAGGGGCCCCGCAGGGGAAACGTGGAGGGAAAGAAGAAAAAAAAAAAGGGGGGGGTGTTTCTGTCCAGCCAGGAGCTGTTGCTGCACCTGCAGGGAGGGGAAAGTTCTCTCTCTCTCTCTCTCTTCTCTCTCTCTCTCTCCTCTTTGCATCTATTTATTGCACACACACCCCCACCCCACCCCAAATGCAGAGAGGAGAGATTCCTTTCCCTTCGGGGTCCAAGGAATGAAGGACAGGGTGGAGGGGAGGGGGATGCAGGGGTGGCAAGGGAGGGTTGCAAAAAGAGAGACCCCCAGGAGAAAGCAGCCATGTCTGGAACAGAAGGGCCAGGGCATGGGAGGGGGAGAGTTGGGGTTGCAGTTGGGGAGAGGGGGGGGGTCGAGGAGAAGCAGCCAAAGAAGGCATCTCAGATTCTCCCCCCCCCCCAAATTGAAGAAATCGGGAAGAGAAAAAGGGGAGGGTGAGAAGCGGGAAATCCCCCAACTGGGGGTTGGATACGTGTGGGGGGGGGGGTTGATGGTGTGAAGGAAAGCCGAATTGCAGAATGTGGGGGGGGCTGCCCTAGGCCCCTAGGTTGGGAAGTGGGGGAGCGCAGAGAGAGAGAGAGAAAGCCCAGGAGAAGGGGGGGAGTTGGGGTTCAGGTTGGGGGGGAGTTGGGGTTCAGTTTGGGGGGGGGCGAGGAGAAACAGCCCAAGAAGGCGACCCAATATTCTCTCTTTCCCCACCTCGCCCTCCCCAACCCCGTTAAAGGAATCAGAAAGAAGGAATCCCCCAATTGGGGTGGGGGGCTTTGATGGTGGTGGGAAAGAAAGTCGAATGACAGAATGTGGGGCGGTGGGGGGGCTGCCCTAGGCCCCTGGGGTGGGGGGGGGGTGGGAGTTCGAGCCGCGGATCTTCCTCGTGGGAAGGGGTCGTGGGGGGGGGGCTACCACTGGATCGGCCTTGGTCTTTAACCAAGCCCGCGGGCAGAAGGAGGTTAAGCCAGCCCGGGAAGGCAGGGGGCCCCGGGGGCTCCATCGGAGGGCTACGGCGGACGCGTCCCCCCTCTTTTCCCCCCAAACGACCCCGCTCAGCGCCGGGGAGAAGGGGGGGGTGCGCGGCAAGCCCCCAGCATCTTGGATGGCAAACCCTCGCCGCGCAACTCACCTGCAGGGCGCCCCAGCCGCCTCCTCCTCCTCTTCCTCCTCCGCCGCCGCCGCCTCCTCTTCTGCGTCTCCACCGGCAACCCGAGCGAGTCTCCGGGGCCCGCCAGCGCTGCATGCTGGGACGGCCTCTTTGGGGGTGCTGGTGATGTCATTGGTTGGAGAAAGTGGGGGGGGGGAGAGAAGAGAGAGCCGGCGGGCGGGATATGAGATTCCCCCCCTCCCGGAAAAGCGGGCGGGGGGCGCGTTGGGCAGCGAAGAAAGGAAAGGCGAGCCGAGCCGAGCAGAGCCAGGCAACCGCCTCCTCCTCCTCCTCCTCTCTCCCTCTCTTCTTCCTTCCCTGCCTCGCCTCCGGCTGGCGGGGGTTTCGCCGCTGCGAGATCGCCAGAAAGCCAGCCGGCGCTCGGCGAGCTCGGGGGGATCCGTTGCGCCCCCTCCACCGCACCCAAATAGCCCGTCCGCAATGCACACTTCCAAGCCAGCGAGGGTGGTGGGATGGGGGCTGCCCTGCGCAGCCAGCAGCCGGGAAGGAGGAAGGTTGAGCCTGCCCGGGGTGGGTGGGGATGGTGGAAGAGGATCAGCCGGCTGGATCCAGTCCCCGGGTGCTGCTTTTTCTCTTCTCCCTCCATGCCTGGGGTCGGACCGAGTGATGGAGCATTTCGAAGCGGGGGATGATGATGGTGGTGGTGGTGGCAGTTTAATTGGGGGGGGGGGGGAATCCGAGATCGATGCTGCTGGTTATTTCTTCTCTGAATTGCAAGCCTTTTTTGGGGGGGGGGGAGCGCAGGCTGGCGAGAGTTCCTCTGGGCATGTGCGGAGCGCCCTTGGCTCCAAGGCTGTCTCTCTGCACCGCCGTCGTTCGCCCTCCCTTGCCAACACGTAGGTAAGGGGTGGTGGAGAAAGACGCGATCCGCCATCACCCCTCCCTCCCTGGTGTTTCCATGCAGGTGGGCGGTGGATCCAATCGGGGTAAGGCAGACGTCCTAGATTGGGTTGTCTGTCTGCCTGCCTTTCGAAAGGAAATCCTAAAAGACTGGGTCCCTGTGGATCGGTTGCTCTCTAGCCCCGCTTTCCCCCTCCCTCGAACGATCTGCAGGGGAGAAGATCCACCCGAAACGAATGGCTTCCCACTCGATTTTCTAACTCCTCGGATAGAGGAGCCTTTGGATCTGCAAATTTTGACATAGGATCTGATTGGCTTCCGGATGGAGTAGAGGGTCTTTTTTTAAGTTGCAACACCTTCAGACGTTTTTTCAAAAAATATTTCCTGATTGGAACTGATCCAGATTATAGTTTAGACCAGGGGTCACTAACCTTTTGGACCCCAGGAACCACTAAATTCATAGTTTTAAGTCCCGCACACCACTAATATGATTTAAAAAATAAATAAATAAATAAATAAATAGTATTTAGTGCAATATTAAAAAATGCAAATAATTTTTATGCGGACCACCAAAATTATCTCACGGATCACCAGTGGTCCACGGACTACCAGTTGATGCCCACTGGTTTAGACAATAAGATCCCAGATTATAATGAGAAACATCGTTGTCTGTTAAAAAAATAAAATAAACACAACGTTTGTATTGTAAAAGGCCTTTTGACTTGACACAGCAAGGAGGCAGGCAAAATGATTTAAAACCCAGGAAAATATGCCTTAAACCCCGTCTGCCAGCCTTGGCAGCTTGAAGAGGTGTGGACTTCAACTCCCAGAATTCCCCTGCCAGCATCGGGAATTCTGGGAGTGGAAAAAGACATCTTCAAACTTCCTAACACAGGCCTAAGCAATAACTTAAAACACATGCACACCTCTCTACCTACAAACTAGGCACTACCTACAGCACAATAAACCTGAAGGAAACATTTAAATAAAACACAAGTTTTAAGGAAAGAATGGTGGGAACAAAAAAGAAATATATATATATATATCAAAATGGCTTCGACCACATGATGGAAATCCTGCTCTTTTCTATGTGTCAAGTTAGTTGAGAAGTATTTACAAATATCCCAAGCGTATGTCCCTTTAAATAGGGGAGGGGCTCCAATTACTGTAGATTGGTGGCCACCATTTTGACTTTTTTGACCCCTCCCACTGAGAACACCTGGGACCAGCCTCTAAAAAAATGGGGACGAAAGAGCCTTGTAGCTCAATTACACATTTCTGTCCTGTAGTAATTCAATCTACATTTCTAAATCCCATTATTCTTTGTCTCTAGAGAATAGGGGCAAACTCACATTAGAAGCAGATGCCAGCGACTGCAGCGAGAGTTACGCCTGTTTCTTACCAAACTTTAAAAACGGGCAGGAAGCAAAACTTGCCCAATGGAAGTTTGTTTGTTTGTTTTACGTAATTTCCCTGGTTCCCTCACCTCAATTGCAGGATTGTGGGTGGCTGATTAAAAAGAAAATTGAAACAATAAGCTTTTTTTTTTTGGTGTGTTTTTTTTCCCCCTTCGGCTTTTTGCGTTTGTGATGGGATTTTTTTCTCTCTCTCTTTATTTTAGTTTTGGAGATATTTCGCTGCTCGGGGTCCCTCGTTGAGCTGGGTGGCCATATAAATTAAATAAATATATCAAAGGGCAAGTAACTCAAAACAGCAATTCAACTTGTTATAAAGCCCGTAGATATGATCGCATAATTCAAATGGTTTCATTTCTCAAAAAGTTGCTGAGAGGCGTGTGTGTGTGTGTGTGTGTGTGTGTGTGTGTGTGTGTAGAGGAGGGATTAGATGACATCATTTTTATTTTTCTCTGGGAAACTATTACCCTTCCACAAAGCTCCTGATAAGGTTTCAAAAACAAAGAACGTAATCTGTCTCGCTATGGGATATTAAAGAACAAAGAATCGTTTTTAAAAGCCGAAAAAAACACCTCAACAGTTTGTTATTATTATTATTATTATTATTACTGCATTATTATATTTTTGCCCCCCTTTCATTATATAAAATACTTTGGCCAGCTCAAGACAACTATTACTACTACTTACTAATCCTGCCTCCTATTTTCCCCACAACGACAACCTTGTGAGATGGACGGGGCTGAGAAAGAGGGACAGGCCCCAAATCCCTCCAGCGGGCTTTCATGCCTAAAGTGGGACTAGAACTCACTGGCTCCTGGTGATTGGTCCAAGGTCACCCAGCCAACTTTCATGCCTAGGACAGGACTAGACTTTCATGCCTAAGGCGGGACTAGAACTCACAATCTTGTGATTGACCCAAGGTCACATAACTGTTTTCATGCCTAAAGTGGGACTAGAACTCACCGTCTCCTGGTAATTGGCCCGAAGTCACCCAGAAAACTTTTGTGCCTAAAATGGGACTTGAACTCACAATCTCATGATTGACCCAAGGTCACCCAACTGGGTTTCATGCCTAAAATGGGACTAGAACTCACAATCTCAAGATTGACCCAAGGTCGCCCGACTGGGTTTCATGCCTAAAATGGGACTAGAACTCACAATCTCAAGATTGACCCAAGGTCGCCCGACTGGGTTTCATGCCTAAAATGGGACTAGAACTCACAATCTCAAGATTGACCCAAGGTCGCCCGACTGGGTTTCATGCCTAAAATGGGACTAGAACTCACAATCTCAAAATTGACCCAAGGTCGCCCGACTGGGTTTCATGCCTAAAATGGGACTAGAACTCCCGTCACCAGGTGATTGACCCAAAGTCACCCAGTCAGCTTTAATGCCTAAGACAGGACTAGAACTCACTGTCTCCTGGTTTCTAGCCTGGTGCCCTAATCACTACTAGACCAAACCTAAGAGTTGGGACTCTGAAGATTATTATTTTTTGCATAAATGGGGCACAAATAGACAATTTTTTTTTTCTTGGTCACATCCAGCTCCTATCAGATGGCATTTGCAGGGAGTTCCTCTGAAGTGGAATGAATAGGCTGAGGATCATGAGCCTTCAAAACCTAGATCCTAAACTTCCAAAAGATTTAAAGGTAAGCACTGCAGGCCCCCTGCAATGTTGGGTGGTGGTAAAGGGGGACAACCAGGGGTGGGTTCCTGCCAGTTCTAACCTCTTCTATAGAAGAGGTTCCACAAATCTACCGTGCCTTTCAGAACCGGTTCCAGCTCCCTCCCACTGCCCGTCTGCACGACGCTTGCCCCACCCGCCGGTCACTGATTGGCTGGCTCACCAATCGCCCCGCCTGCCTCTAAGAGTCCTATCTAAACCTTAAAGTCTTAAAGCTGTCAAGTTTGAACACCCCCGGGTTTTTTTTTTTCTAAAGGGTTAGGGGTGCAAGGTTCTTGTAACTTCACAGCTTTAAGACTTGCGTGCTTCAAATGCCAGAGCTCCTGAGCCAACATGACTGGAGGAGGAATTCTGGGAGTTGAAGTCCACAAGTCTTAAAGCTATCAAGTTTGAACACTCCTGGTTTTTTTTTTCTAAAGGGTTAGGGGTGCAAGGGTCTTGTAACTTGACAGCTTTAAGACTTGCGTGCTTCAAATGCCAGAGTTCCTGAGCCAACATGACTGGAGGAGGAATTCTGGGAGTTGAAGTCCACAAGTCTTAAAGCCGTCAAGTTTGAACACCTCCGGGTTTTTTTTTCTCTAAAGGGTTAGGGGTGCAAGGGTCTTGTAACTTGACAGCTTTAAGACTTGCGTGCTTCAAATGCCAGAGTTCCTGAGCCAACATTTTGGTTGCTAAGCAAGGGCGTTAGCCTCAATTGAGTTTCACCACATTTTACAAGTTGGCCATGCCCACCCAGTCACATGACTAGTTACTCCCACCCGGTCACATGACCGGCAAGCCACTCCCAGCTGGAGAATTCTGAAATTTCTTGCAAGCTATAAGAATTCTGGGAGCTGAAATCCACACATCTTAAACGTTGCCAAGGTCAAGAAACCTTGCTTTTCACAACACTGGGGAGTAGCATGTGGGTGTGCAGGCAATCCTTCTCTTATGACCACAAATGAGGCCAACCTTTCTGTGGCTAAGCGAGACAATTGTTAAGTGAGTTTTGCCCCTTTTTACGATTGTTCTTGCCACTGTTGCTAAGCGACTCAGTTCAGTTCTTAGGTTTGTTACACAGTTGTTAAGTGAATCTGGCTTCCCCATTGACTCCTCAGGTGGTCGCAAAAGGGAATCACGTAACCCCGGGACATGTGCAACCGTTGTAAAAATATGAACCAGTTGCCAAGCATCTGAATTTTGATCATGTGACTGTGGGGAAGCCATATCAGTCGTAAGTGTGAAAAACCATCTTAACTCCCCCCTTTTTTTGGGGTGCCATAAATTTGAATGCTCGCTAAATAAACTGTTGTAAGTTGAGGACCACTTATACTTTAGCCTTCTGCGTGCGCCTTGTTGTGTTGCTTAACCTGTGCCGTTTCAGTTTCAATTTACATATGTTGGATATTCCGTCTCTTTGCGATGGTTCGAGTCATTCCTTTGAGAAGCAGATTAATCATATATATGGAGACTAATGCCTATATAATGTTTCTTCAAGGTGTGATAATTGGACGGTATACATTCCTTTGCACCTGGGATTATGTACACATCACTTCACATAATGGTGACAATGCACTTGGGGTTTTTTTCATGTTCTGTTTCATATGTGTGTGTGTGCGCGTGTATTTTTAATTTACAGAAGTGAATATACGTATGTGATGAACTGCTTAAAGTGTTGAACCAGACCTGGTTATTTCAAATCCCTGTTCAGCAATGCACCGTATAATTTTGCTTTCCTTATTAAAAATCACTGCACATCGTTTCCTTATCTCCCATTCGTGGCTTTCGTTCCTTGGTGTTCTGGATCTATCAAAGAAGGGGACTAGGTTTCAAAAGTGATACTTTAACACCCTGTAATGTTCCTGGCCTAGCATCTAAGCTTACTCAATGGTAACCTAACTCCATGGGATTATTATTATGCTTTGCAAACCATGGGTGAGCAGAAGGGGAAGTGCGGTTCATCCTCGACGTATGACTCCAATTGAGGCCCAACATTTCTGCTGCTAAGCAAGTCACTTGTTAGGCGGGGTTTGCCCGATTTTACGATCTTTTTGGCCACAGTTGTTACGTAAATCAGGTTTCCCCATTGACTCTGCTTGAATTATCCTTTCTGAAATGATTCCTGCTGAATTAAAAAAGCAGGGGATATATCATCATTCCCAAATTGTGTAATGTGAAATGGCACATGGATTTGCCATTCTGATAGTGTGTGTGTTTCAGTGGTGGGTTTCAAAAATTGTTGGAACCTACTCTGTGGGTGTGGCCTCTTTTGTGGGAGTGGCCTGCCGCCCGTGTGACCGGATGGGAGTGGCTTGCTGCCCATGTGACAGGATATGAAATTATGAATTAATATTTAGGTCGGTCCAAGTAGCTATTCAGAAGTTAGTGGTTAGAAGCAATCGTAAAGCAAGATATGGAATTAATACCAGGCTATTTGAAAGGGAGTATAATATATATTTAATTTTACACATGTTAGCAGCTGCTGGAATTGTGTTTGCACAACAGTGGAAAAACAGAGAGATGTAAATGAATAAATATTACAATGTGCAGGAATAAATAAATTGACAATTAAAATCAAGAAGGCTTTGAATACTTTTTCACGTGGGATTGGTTTTAGCAATTGCCAACTAACGGAAACAGAAATTAGAAATCCAAAAGTATGAAAGAAAACACCAATTATGTAAGGAAAGGTCCCTAAAATGTATAAGGAAATATTACTAGATCATTATTAATGCGTAGATAACTGCGGGACATTACACACCCACTAGGGGTGGTTTCAAAAATTTTTGGAACCTCTTCTGTAGGTGTGGCCTGCTTTCCGGGTCCACTGGTGGAACCTCTTCTAACCGGTTCGGTAGATTTGACGAACCGGTTCTACTGAATAGGTGCGAACTGGTAGGAACCCACCTCTGGTGTGTTTGTGTGTGTGTAAACAACAGGTAGTCCTCAATTTACGACCACAATTGAGCCCAACATTTCTCTTGTTAAGTGAGACATTTGTTAAGTGAGCTTTGCCCCATTTCCTTCCCTCGGTTGTTAAGTGAATCACTGCCGTTGATAAGTTAATAACCTGGTTGTTAAGTGAAACTGGCTTCCCCCGTTGACTTTGCTTGTCAGAAGGTCGCAAAAAAAACAACAACAACGAATCGCATGACCCTGGGATACTTCAACCGTCATAAAGACGAGTCCGTTGCCCAGCATCTGAAGGTTGACATGTCCCTGGGGATGCTGCCCCCAGTAGTTGATGGTGTGAAAAATGGTCATAAGTGAGATTTTTCAGAGGCATTTCAACTTTGAACGGGTCACTGAACTCAATGAGCAAGTGAAAAAGAAGGGGGGAAAAAGAGAAGAGCTCGAAAAGAGGAGAAAAGCTGAAGCAGAAGGGACAAAAATAAATTGGAACGAAAATAAAACTAGTGCCGATCAGGAACAATGCGGCTGGATGCCATATTCCTCCCGTTTCACAATCCTCCCCACAGCATTACATTTTCCTACTAAGGCTTGATGTCAAATTTAAGCCGAGGTGGCGCAGTGGTTAGGATGCAGTACTGCAGGCCACTTCAGCTGACTGTTATCTGCAGTTCGGCGGTTCAAATCTCACCGGCTCAAGGTTGACTCAGCCTTCCATCCTTCCAAGGTGGGTGAAATGAGGACCCAGACTGTGGGGGCGATATGCTGACTCTGTAAACCGCTTAGAGACGGCTGAAAGCCCTATGAAGCGGTATATAAGTCTAACTGCTATTGCTATTGCTAATTGATGAATTAATGATGGGGGTGGGGTGTTCTTTGTTTGTTTGTTTTTAAAAAAAATATATAAATGCTCTTGAAAATGCAACTGAATTGGAACTTCATGGTGGGCTCAAATAGGAGAAAGCACAGCCAGGGTATGAAACTGGTCAAAAGCCACACAAGGGGGAATTAAGAGCAGGTTCCTCGTACCCAAAATGCTGGAATCTCTAAGCGAGTGGTTTATTTGGCCTGCGGGCATCCATGGAAGCCTTTAACTGAACAAAATAACAGTTTGATCCTAGAGGTAAAAGTAGAGGAACTTGGAAACCCTTAGAGGAATTTGGAGCAGCATTTCCCAATCTTGGCAACTTTTAAGATGTGTGGACTTCAAGTCCCAGAATCCCCCATGCCGGCTGAGGAATTCTGGGAGTTGGAAGTCCACGTGTCTTCAAATTGCCAAGCTTGGGAAACCTTGAGTTAGAGGGAGAGTTCATTACAGCAGAATCTCTTTGAGTGATTTGAAATGCTTCTTCCCAGATTTCTCGCCAAATGGTCATTTATTAAAGGATCATCCCCTACTTGTTTTCGATCTCATGAACATTTAGGTCTTGTCCTTCCTTCACTTGCCCCACAATCTCTCCAAACAGTGAAACTGCTTAAATGTAAATAAACTTGATCTTTGTCTGAACAGGATTTCTCAATGTCAGTTGAGATCTATATGCAATTTATGCCAGATACGTTGAATTGGTATGACTACCAGCAAACCAAGGTTCTTTTTAAAAAAATGAATAATAAATTCCTTTTTGGCGAAGCCAGTGAATTTCTTTATCCGATCCTCCACTTCATGGTGGGAAAGGAAGGGAAAGGGGGGAGGGGAGGGGAGGGAAGGAAAGGGAAGGGATGTGATGTGAAGGGTAGGGGAGAAAAGGGTAGGGGAAAGAAAGAAAGGAAGGAAGGGAAGGGAAGAAAGGACATAGAATAGAATAGGATAAGATGGAATGGGATGGAATGGAATAGTTGGAAGGGACCTTAGAGTCTTCTAATCCAACCCCCTGCTTAGGCAGGAAACCCCACACCACTTAAGACAAACGGTTATCCAATCTCTTCTTTAAAATTTCCAGTGTTGGAGCATTTACAACTTTTGTAGGCAAGTTGTTCCATTGATTAATTGTTCTAACTGTCAGGAAATTTCTTCTTAGTTCTAAGTTGCTTCTCTCTTTGATTAGTTTCCACCCATTGCTTCTTGTTCTGCCCTCAGCTGCTTTGGAGAATAGTTTGACTCCCTCTTCTATGTGGCAACCCCTGAGATATTGGAACATTGCTATCATGTCTCCCCTAGTCCATCTTTTCATTAACCTACCCAGTTCCAGCAACCGTTCTTCATATGTTTTAGCCTCCAGTCCCCTCATCATCTTTGTTGCTCTTCTCTGCACTCTTTCCAGAGTCTCAACATCTTTTTTTTATATTGTGGATACCAAAACTGGATGCAGGATTCCAAGTGTGGTCTTATCAAGGCATTATAAAGTGGTATTAACCCTTCACGTGATCTTGATTCTATCCCTCTGTTTATGCAGCCTAGAACTGTGTTGGCTTTTTTGGCAGCTGCTGCACACGGCTGGCTCATATTTAAATGGTTGTCCACTAGGACTCCAAGATCCCTTTCGCAGTTCACAGTAACATTGAGCAAGGTACCACATATACTGTACCTGTGCATTTGTTTTTTCTTGCCTAAAAGAAAGGAAGGAAAGAGGGAAGGGGAGGGAAATCAAATCACCTTTGAACTGAAGCGTGAGACACCATTTTAAAACCCCAGGCCCAAGTTCCAACTAATTGCCCTTTCCTTTGTTTTTGCAGTCTTCTGGACTTTCTTGCTAAGCTAACATGCTGTTGTTTGCTCTGGTTTATTTATAGCCATCCAATTGGAAGGACCAATGGAAAATAATGCTGGAATAAAAGGGATTATTATCGTTGGCTTGAAACGGGACAGGCATAATTAACAGGGGACACAAGTGGAAGAAACACCGCAAGGCAAATGCCGTCAAAGTAAGGCTACTTTCGAGATCTTTATTTTATTTTATTTCATTTTTTGCATCCTCTCCTACTGGTCTCCAGGAGGCCCAATCACTTCCCGGAGTACTGCTTGAACCTCTGAGTTCCCCAACAGAGCCCCAGGTTCACTGTAGGACAGATTACTCCCGTGGTGATCAAGTTTAATGCCTTTACGGAAGGCAATTGGTTTCTCCAAGCAAGGTTTAATAGGTTTTATGGTGACGGCAAAGACCTTTGATGTTTAAAGAGAGAGAGAGAAAAAAAACAGCTCGGTAGCCAGCAGTGAAAAGCATGGGACCTCCTGTACAGAACAGGAAATTTCAGATTCTGCAAACGCATGGAGAGGAAGCCCAGCTGATCTATACACCCATGGATTTCTTAGAACAGCAAAGTTATACTTACGTGCTGCATTAACAGAGGGATGGATACGCAGGCTGCATTAACAGAGGGATGGACTCAAGATCACGGGAAGCGTTAGTTACCGCTTTATAATGCCTTGGTAAGGCCACACTTGGAATATTGCACCCAGTTTTGATCGCCACGGTGTAGAAAAGATGTTGGAGACTCTAGAAAGAGTGCAGAGAAGAGCAATAAAGACGATTAGGGGACTGGAGGAAGAACAGTTGCAGGGATTGGCTATGTCTAGTTTAATGAAAATAAGGACTAGGGGAGACATGATAGCAGTCTTCCGATATCTCAGGGGCTGCCACAAAAGAAGAGGGAGTCAAGCTATTCTCCAAAGCACCTGAAGGCAGGATGAGAAGCAACGGATGGAAACTAATCAAGGAGAGAAGCAACCTAAAACTAAGGGGGAATTTCCTGATAGCGAGAACAATTAATCAGTGGAACAACTTGCCTCCAGAAGTTGTGGGTTCTCCAACCCTGGAAGTTTTCAAGAAGAGATTGGACAGCCATTTATCTGAAGTGGTGTAGGGTTTCTTGCCTGAGCAGAGGGTTGGACTAGAAGACCTCCAAGGTCCCTTCCAACTCTGTTATTCTGTTAAGTATACAGGGGAGGGGAGGGGAATAGCTTGTTCCTAATAACCTTGCTTGGATCGATAGATTTTGTGATTTTGCTCTGCCACGTTTCACCTCAACTTTACCATTAGGAAGAATACCACTCCCTTGCTGGACAGAAAGAAAACAGAACCAGCCCGCGACAAAGAAAGTTTTCCTGCTCAATTGCTGCACATTAGCCGGCTGTTAAAGTCAGACAAACAGAGGCTGTAAAAAGAAAAAGAGAGAGAGAGGGAGGGAGGGAGGGAGAGAAGGAGGGGAAGCAAAGTGTAATTTTGACCAAGGTCCTATTCTGCAGTGTAGCAAGCTCTGCCTTGGGCAGCTTGCAAGACAAAGGCCCTTTTTGTGACCTCCCCAAGTTCACGCTATGAGATTTGGCAGTGGTGCAACTTCCCACTGATCTTGGACAGCAAACAAAAGGAAATAGGTGGCTCAGCTTTTGATAGGTTCAGCACACCTAGAAAGGTTAACCCCCTGCCTGCCATGCCCTCCAAAGGAAGGCAGCACTGGGGGCAGAGTGCAAAAGAATCGTGTTCCAGCTCTCTCTCTCTCTTCTCTTCTCTTTCTTCTCTCTCTCTCTCTGTCTCCCTCTGTCTTTCTCTCTCTTCTCTTTCTGCTCTCTCTCTCTCTTTCTCTCTTTCTTTCTTTCTCTTTCTCTCTAGCTCTCTCTTCTCTTTCTTCTCTCTCTTTCTCTTCTCTTTCTTCTCTCTCTCTTCTCTTCTCTTTCTTCTCTCTCTACCTCTCTCTCTCTCTCTTCTCTTTCTTCTCTCTCTCTCTACCTCTCTCTCTTTCTCTCTCTTTTTTCTTTCTTCTCTCTCTCTCTTCTCTTTCTTCTCTCTCTCTTTCTACCTCTCTCTCTCTCTCTCTCTCTTTCCCTCTCTCTCTAGCTCACTCTCTCTCTCTCTAGCTCTCTCCAGCTCTCTCTCTCTCTTTCTCTCTTTCTCTCTCTCTCTAGCTCTCTCTTCTCTTCTCTTCTCTTTCTTCTCTCTCTCTATTTCTCTTCTCTTTCTTCTCTCTCTCTCTTCTCTTCTCTTTCTTCTCTCTCTCTACCGCTCTCTCTCTCTTCTCTTTCTTCTCTCTCTCTTCTCTCTCTTCTCTTCTCTTTCTTCTCTCTCTCTACCTCTTTCTCTTTCTCTCTCTTCTCTTCTCTTTCTTCTCTCTCTTCTCTTCTCTTTCTTCTCTCTCTTCTCTTCTTTCTTCTCTCTCTCTCTCTTTCTACCTCTCTCTCGCTCTCTTTCCCTCTCTCTCTAGCTCTCTCTCTCTCTCTCTCTCTCTCTAGCTCTCTCCAGCTCTTTCTCTCTTTCTCTCTTTCTCTCTCTCTCTCTCTCTCTAGCTCTCTCTTCTCTTCTCTTCTCTTTCTTCTCTCTCTCTCTTTCTCTTCTCTTTCTTCTCTCTCTCTTCTCTTTCTTCTCTCTCTCTACCGCTCTCTCTCTCTTCTCTTTCTTCTCTCTCTCTTCTCTCTCTCTCTTCTCTTCTCTTTCTTCTCTCTCTCTACCTCTCTTTCTCTCTCTTCTCTTCTTTCTTCTCTCTTCTCTTTCTTCTCTCTCTCTTCTCTTCTCTTTCTTCTCTCTCTCTCTCTTTCTACCTCTCTCTCGCTCTCTTCTTTCCCTCTCTCTCTAGCTCTCTCTCTCTCTCTCTCTCTCTCTAGCTCTCTCCAGCTCTCTCTCTCTCTCTCTCTCTCTCTCTCTCGATCAGAGATAACTATTTTATAACTATTAATGCCACTTTATAATGTCTTGGTAAGGCCACATTTGCAATATTGCATCCAGTTTTGGTCACCATGATGTAAAAAAAATGTTGAGACTCTGGAAAGAGTGCAGAGAAGAGCAGCAAAGATGATTGGGCGACTGGAGGCTAAAACATATGAAGAACGGTTGCAGGAACTGGGTATGTCTAGTTTAATGAAAAGAAGGACCAGGGGAGACATGATAGCACCTTCCAATATCTCAGGGGTTGCCACAAAGAAGAGGGAGTCAAACTATTCTCCAAAGCAGCTGAGTGTAGGACAAGAAAGCAATGGGTGGAAACTAATCAAGGAGGGAAGCAACTTAGAACTGAGGAGAAAGTTCCTGGCAGAACAATTAATCAGTGGAACGACTTGCGAAGTTGTGAATGCTGCAAAACTGGATGTTTTTAAGAGACTGTTGGATAACCATTTGACTGAAATGGTAGAGGGTTTCCTGCCTAATCAGGAGGTTGGACTAGAAGACCTCCAAGGTCCCTTCCAACTCTGTTATTCTATCCTATTTTATCTCTGATCCTGTGATAAGACTTATTATGTTGGTAATGCGTTCCCCATTATGGCTAATTGATATGAAAAGCCAAGGGAGCAACCTGTGCTAATATCAATAATAAGGAAGAGGCAGCTGTGGCTTCACATTGGTGGGAACAGATAATTACAGGTAGTATTGTCGACTTACGAGACTTGTGTGTCAAAGGCTACCTGTACTGACCCTTCTCAAGGAACGTGGCTTCCACTCAGTGGTGGAATTCAAATAATTTAACAACCTGTTCTCTGCTCTAATGACCAGCTGGGTAGGTGGGGCTTGGTAGTCATGTGACTCAGTGGGTGTGGCCAGCTCAACGTCACTCATATCGATGGACGCTTTGCTTATCAGTTACAATGCAATAAGAGTTAACCGGAGAGGCAGTTTCTGTAAGCAGGGCAATAAAGATTAGGCTAAAAACAACACCAGAATGTTTCCTTCCTGCCTTCCTTACAGGATTAGCCCTGCAAAGTGGAAAAAACAAATGGAGATTTCTTCCAACAACCGGTTTTCCGAACTGCTTAGAAAGTTAACAACCGGTTCTCCTGAATAGGTGCGAACTGGCTGAATCCCACCACTGCTTCCGCTTCTGGATGAAATGCAACCACAACATAAAACATAAAATAATGGGGTTGAAGGGACCTCGGAGGTCTTCTAGTCCAACCCCCTGCTCAAGCAGGAGACCCTACATATTGCGTGCAAACGGCTCTCCAGCCTCGTCCTGAAAGCCTCTAATGATGGAGTACCCACCCAGCAGCTGGAACAGCTGCCACATAACTCTGTTTTCAGAAAGCTACAATTCAGTGGTGGGTTTCAAAAATTGTTCGAACCTACCCTGTGGGTGTGGCCTCCTTTGTGGGAGTGGCTTGCAGCCCATGTGACTGGATGGGAGTGGCTTGTCGCCCATGTGACCGGATATGAAGATGCCAACGACACTTGTCAGAACCACCTTAAATTACCTCACTGGCATGCATAAGAATATGATATAAACTTGTTTTTTAAAAGGCATCCTTGGTTTGCATTAAAACAACTTCAACACACGCAATGTTCTGATTGCACCACAAACGCAGTAGTCATCCTTACCTTTCACAGAGGCCCTGAGTTTTATAAATATGAGCATGATAGTGTAGAATAATCATATCCAAGGACCAGTGGTGGGTTTCAAAATTTTTTGGAACCTCTTCTGTAGGTGTGGCCTGCTTTCTGGGTCCACTGGTGGAACCTCTTCTAACCGGTTCGGTAGATTTGACGAACCGGTTCTACCGAATAGGTGCGAACTGGTAGGAACCCACCTCTGCTACAATTCCTAGGCAGCTTTCTATACTCAAGTCCCATGGTCCGCTCCCTGCAAAGCCACCTTAATTAAGATCATTTGCCTCCTGCCAAACTGAAAAGTCCTCCTCGGGGTGGGGATGGGGGGGGCGAAGACCACCGCTGAAAGCCTTTACCACCGACTGTATTGCGCTGTCTGTTTGCAATAAAACCCAGAAGCAGCCGAGCTGCAGAAATGTCGGCGCATACGATCTGAAGACCATCTTGGGATTTCGGAGGTAGGTCTCAGCGCAATTATTATTCCTCTTTGCTTTCCGACAGGAGCAGCCAGACCAAAGACTGGGCTTGGGCGACGGGTGGGGATGGGGGTGGGAGCAACTCAGAGAAGCAGAGGAGAAAGAGATGGAGAGCCAGAAAGTCTAGATGTTTTGGTCCGGAGAAGAATAAAGGGGAAAAAAAAAAAAAGGAATCCCGTTTATTAGAGAAGAAGAAAACAACAACTTGGACATCCTGATCAGCAGAGACCATAATGGCAAACTAGAAACGCACCTCTACAGAAAGAAAAAAACCACCCATGCTAATCAGGTGCTCCACTACCAAAGCAACAACGCAGAGGTGGTATTCTACCAGTTCGGACCAGTTTGGCCGAACCGGTCGCAGAAATCCCAGGTGGCCCCGACTCTACCAGGGACGTGCAGTCACTAGAGGCAGGGGAGGTGGGGCCTCACCAGTCTCCTCAGGAAAAGGAAAGAATTTTAAAGAATTTTTAAAAAATAATTAAAGCCAAGGTAGTTGCTACCAGACTCCAAGTCACAGTGACTTGGAGTCTGCTTAGTGTTAACTATAGGAGGAGGCGAGAGAACTATGAGCCTCCTTTGCATAAGGAATTTTTCACCTTTTAAAAGTTAAGCAAGGGTTAAAAAGCAAAAAAATTCGTATGCAAAGGAGGCACATGATTCTCCCGCCTCCTGATCTGGGAGCAACGAACCATGCCTTGTTGCAGTTGAGCACGCTTACATTGGACGCTGGGTCGGACATAGCTACGGGGTGCAGGATGCCTCTATTTCAGACATAGCTGCTGCAGGGCAGGCAAAAGCCGCTTTCTTTCTTTTTGCCTCACCAGCCATAAGCTTCACCGCACGTCATTGGACTCTACGGCATCCCATTTAGGCCCTTTTTCTTTCCGCCAAAAGCACATGCGTGGAAGGTTGTGCGCATGCACAAAGGTGGTGCGTGAATGCTCACATTTGCAAACCGGTAGGGAAGACAAGTAAATGTCACCCATGCAACAACCCAACCTCCCACAAGAGACGGTTTTGTAAGGACTTTATTTAAACAATCCCGAACACTGCAGCTTCCCAGAAAGAACCAAAGATGCTTTTTCAAGAGGCAACTGGTGAAAGAAACTCCAGTTGCCTCTTGAAAATGCACCTTTGGTGTCAGGTAAGCTCCCAGTTGGGAGAGCGAGTACGTTCAGAGAAGCGTTGTGAGAGTTGTGTTGGAGAACACACAAACCAGCATACAGAGACACTGCAGTGTAAATAGGCTTTTACTTTCGTGGGAATAGAGGTATCAGAGTCCATCAAACAGTCCAAGTTATACACGGATAAGACAGTCAGTCATCAATGTCTTTCAGTTAAGGGATAATCCAAATAACATAGTCCATAATCATACAAACAGTCCAGTACTCAAAGTTTGCTAGCAGTTGCAAAACTTACAATAGCTCACGGCACTTTCTAACAGCCAGCTTCCAAAACACTCAGATCAGATCAGCCCAGCATCTAACAAAACAGAGAGCTAACAGTCATTCTGGCTCCCTCTTATGGCCGATTGAGGAAACAGCAACCAATCACATTTTACAGCATGATTTAAACTTTTGGGACAACCATGACCTGGATGACTGAGAATCTCCATAGACATCCAGAACAGCAGAAGGAGGAAATGGAGCTTCTCTGCAACACATTCAGGGGTGGGATTCACAGAAGTTTACCACCGGTTCGCCAATGTGAGAGCGAGCACGTGCACACCCAGGTCGCGTGCTGCCTTCCGTGCCTGTGCTTTGCTCCTGCGCTGCTCCGTCGAAAATGGAGCTACATAGGATGTCATGGAGCTGGGGCAGATTGCCACTACCGGTTCGCCTCTACCAGTCCGAACCGGCTGAATGCTACCTCTGAACAGATTCCAAAAAAATGGATATCCACGCAACTTTATCCCAAAGTCCCTGACCACTCAACCCAATACAGCACCAACCCTAAAAAGAATGACACAGCCATGCATGAAGAATGTCTCAGAAGCCACAAATAGACTACTGCAACCACAGGGGCTCAACGTACCACGCAAGCCAACTAAACCCCTTCAAAATACCTTAAGCAAACCAAAAGACCCAGTAACCCCAGAAGAAGAAAAAACAGGAGGCATCGACAACATACAACGTCAGGATTGCAACAACCACGACACAGGACGAGCAGGCAGAAGACCGGTAGAAATGCATCCATGAGCACCAACTGGCCATTAGAAGACACAATGCAACCTAGAACAAGTAAGCAGGACAGGTTGCCTCCGGAAGTCATGGGTGCGCCATCATTGGAGGTTTTTAAGAAGAGACAGCAGAGCCATTCGTCTGGAATGGTAGAGGGGTCTCCCGCCGGAGTCCAGGGGGCTGGACTAGAAGACCTCCAAGCTCCCTTCCATCTCGGTTGTTTTCTATGTTCTAATCGGCAGATGCCTTGCTTTCCCTTCTCCCTCGTCCTTGTTGATTTATGCCGTCCGTTTGGAGGTGGGAGCGCTCCACCCCTTTGGCATTTCTACACCGGCTGTCTCTTCATGTGGGGGGGGGGATATATAGATGCCCTTTCGCTTCACTCTTCTACCGTTGGTGGGTGAACAGCCTTGATGTGTCAAATCCTGTCTGGAGATTTAAAAATAATAACAATCATCATCATCATCATCATCAGGAAGGCCAAGAGCAAAGAGATTTCCTAAAGAAGGCCACAACCTTGAGAGTTAGATTGCAAGCCTGCCTCTCTGCCTACAACACACACACACACACACACACACACACACACACACACACACACACACACACACACACCACTAGCTTGCCAAGGGTGACAGTGTGCTAAAGGATCATCTTGGCCATGTATGTGATTGAGGGAGGGTCCCCATCTCCCCTTTTGCCTTGCCTGCGGCTGTAATGCTCTCTCGCTCTTCTTTCTCTTTTTGCTTTCTCTCTCTCTTTCTCTCTCTTCTCTCCCTCCATCCTTCCCCTTCTCTCTCCGTCTGTCATTCCTCTTTCTCTTTCTCTCTCTCTCTACTCTCCCCCTCTCTTTCTCTCTCTCTCTCTTCTCTCCCCTTTCTCTTTCCTCTCTCTCCCCCCTCCTTTTCTCTCTTTCCTTCTCTCTTCTCTCTCTCTTCCTCCCTCCCTCTCTCTCTCTTTTCTCTCTCTCTCTGTGAGAGAGAGAGAGAAAGAGAGAGGGAGGGAGAGACGGAGAGAGACACACACAGAGAGGGACTGTGTGGTGTTGATACTCCTGGCTGCACAGAGAGAAAAGCAAGTCTCCTTCCATAACTGCTTCAGTGCGCCCTATCTCTCTCTCTCTCCTTCTCTCGCTCTCTCTCTGTCCCCCTCTCTGTCTCTCCTTCCCAGGCGCGCACACTGTGGCTGGGCTCAACTTTTGGCTGGTAGCCAGGGGAAAAAATTCCATCTTCTCCTCCCCGGCCCCACCATCGCCACCCGCCTTGGCTTGGCTGCTGCAGCTGGAAGCAACAGCAAAGGAGGGGAGGAGCTTTGGTGGCCAAGTGCAGAGAGGTGGAAAGCGAGATCTCTCTCTCTCTCCCTCTCCCTCCCTCCCTCCCCCTCTCTCTGTCCAACATCTGGAGCAGAAGGTAGCCCTTCTCCCCTCTAGAAGGTGCTGGATTAAATGGGGCCTGCGCTGCTTATTTTATTCCTGTGGAAGCCAGCTAGATCTCAACCGCAGCCACCAAACACTTTATCTATCTATCTATCTACAGTATCTATCTATCTATCTATCTATCTATCTATCTATCTATCTATCTATCTATCTATCTATCTATCTATCTACACACACACACACACACACACACATATATATATATATATGTGTGTGTGTGTGTGTGTGTGTATGTGTATGTGTGTGTGTATGTGTGTAGATAGATAGATAGATACTGTAGATAGATAGATAGATAGATAGATAGATAGATAGATAGATAGATAGATAGATAGATACTGTAGATAGATAGATAGACAGACAGACAGACAGACAGACAGACAGATAGATAGATAGATAGATGACAGACTGTAGTGGTAATAAAAAGTGATAGATGGATTAGATAGATAGATAGATGATAGATAGATAGATAGATAGATAGATAGATAGATAGATAGATAGATAGATAGATAGATAGATGACAGACTGTAGTGGTAATGAAAAGTGATAGATGGATTAGATAGATAGATAGATAGATAGATAGATAGATAGATAGATAGATAGATAGATAGATAATGATATAGGTAGAGATAGATAGAGAGAGAGAAAGAAAGAAAGAGAGAGAGATGACAGACTAGTGATAATGAAGTGATGGATCAGACAGACAGACAGACAGACAGACAGACAGACAGATAGAGATAGAGATAGACAGACAGACAGACAGATAGATAGATACTGTAGATAGATAGATAGATGGATAGATAGATGGATAGATGGATAGAAAGAAAGAAAGAAAGAGAAAGAAAGAGAAATTAATTAATTAATTAATTAATTAATTAATTAATTAATTATTGGTCAAGTATGATTGGACACACAAGGAATTCATCTCCGGTGCATAAGCTCTCAGTGTACATAGAAACAACAAGCATCAATCTCATAATCATCATGAAATACATTCATCATAAATCATGAGATACGACACCCAGCGATAGCCATAGGATACTAAATAACCAATCAACATCAATCATACTAGGATGCTAAACAAAACAATATAAATCGTAAGATGCAAGCAAGACAGAGTCATAAGAAGTTAAGTTAAATAGATCAAGGAAAGAGGAGGAGGAGGAGAAGAATAGCAATGCAGCCTAACTAGATCATTTGACAGGGTTGTGGGAATTAGTTGTTTAGCAGAGTGATGGCATGGGGGGGGGAGGGAGGGGGAGAGAGGAAACTCTCCGTTGGCTCAATGCACCGGCCAGGCTAAAGACGGGGGCTGGGCTTCCCCAGGTGTCTGAATCACACATTACCAACCCGAGAGAGGGCAAAACAGCTCTCCGGGTGAGCCTTGACCGTATTTTGTGGTCCGCCGGAGTGACAGCCCAGTTTGAGCAAAGGTGGCTCTCACGCCTGGAGCAATGATTAATGCAACGGAAGCGTCTGCAGGAGGCCCTAGCAAAGGTGAACGATTCTCTTTCTCCCTGCTCCGGGTAGCAATCGTTCCCCCCCCCCCTTCCTTAAAGTTGCAGCGAGTCCCACAACTGTGAACATCACCCACTGGGTGATTTAATGTTTTAATTATTCCAAGCTGCCCGAAGCGGTTTCCCACCCCCCCACCCCTCTTTTCCCTTTCTCTTCTCTCTTCTGCTGAGAAACGGACGATCAATTGCCTCGAAGTAGGACATACAAGGTTGAACTTTACTCTTCTCCCCGCACGGCGGGTTAAAAGGTGAGGCCACGAAGTCAACGCATCACCCACAATTCCTGGGACAGGAATTTCCACTGCGAGACGAGGGGGTTTGCGAAGGGAGCCGCACCTGATTTTTATTTTTACCACCTCTCTCTCTTTGCCAGGGTTGTTAAGCGAACCACAGCAGTCACTAAGTGAATCACACGGTTGTTAAGCGAATCCGACTTCCCCCCCCAATGGACTTTGCTTGCAAGAAGCCCAGCTAGGAAGGTTTAAAATGGCCATCATGTGACCCCGGGACGCTGCAACCATTATAAATCAGCAGTTCGGCTGTTCAAATCCCACCAGGCTCAAGGTTGACTCAGCCTTCCATCCTTCCGAGGTGGGTAAAATGAGGACCCGGATTGTTGTTGGGGGCAATATGCTGACTCTGTAAACCGCTTAGAGAGGGCTGAAAGCCCTATGAAGCGGTATATAAGTCTAACTATTGCTATTGCTATTGCTAAATACATGCCGTTTAGGATAACAGATCAAGAGTTGGAAAGGACCTTTAAGTCATCTAGTCCGCCCATCCCAGCCCTCCTCCTGCTCAAGCAGGAATAAGGAATAGAGTATTCCTTATTGCGTACCAGTGGTGGGATTCAGCCGGTTCACACCTATTCGGGAGAACCGGTTGGTAACTTTCTAAGCAGTTCGGAGAACCGGTTGTTGGAAGAAATCTCCATTTGTTTTTTCCAACTTTACAGGGCTAATCCTGTAAGGAAGGCAGGAAGGAAGGAAACATTCTGGTGTTGTTTCTAGCCAAATCTTTATTGCCCTGCTTACAGAAACTGCCTCTCCGGTTAACCCTTATTACCATTGTAAGGTGAAGCTTCCATCGACTGAGTGACCTTGAGTTGGCCACGCCCACCCAGTCACATGACCACCGAGCCCCACCTACCCAGATGGTCATTAGGGCAGAGAACCGGTTGTTAAATTATTTGAATCCCACCACTGTTGCGTGCCATAGGTTCGCCATCACCATGGTTCTAGAATATATCCTCCCCGGACCAATCCGAGATGCACAGATGCACGCTTGCCTTCAGAGGTTGTGGGTGCTTCAACACTGAAGGTTTTTAAAGAAGAGATTGGTCAACCGTTTGTCTGAATGATCAGTTTTCCTGCCTGAGCAGGGGGTTGGACTAGAAGACCTCCGAGGTCCCTTCAAACTCTGGTTATTCCGTTATTATGCCGAGGGAAAAAAAAAACACTCCACACAGCTATTTTTTTTAAATATTTTTATTTTGCATCGGAGGGATGCCACAACTGCAGACCACCCTAATTCTTTGCAACGGTGTGGCTGTGCTCTCCACAAGGTCCCTTTAAAGACTCATCAGCAGTCTGCACACAACGTGAAAACGCTTCTGTCTGTTTAAGCAGCGGATGACTAAGCATGCTTAGCCGGCCAGCCGCATCCACCCCTTTGCAGTGGATGCACAGACCGAAGAACCCCGACAAGCACTTGCGATCCATTCCCCCAAAACAAGGATCATCCCAAGGAGATAACCAAGCGAGGCTCAAATAATGAGGCTCTCCATGCCTGACATTATCTGAAGACCCTCCCCGCGCAAGCTTTTTCTGCTGTGGAAAGCAAATTCCCCATTGCAAATTGCAACCTAGAAACACCTAGAAAGAATGCAACTGATTTTTCTCGAAACAGGGATCCCCCTTTCTTAAATTAAAGGGGTGCAGGAGGGAGGGATAGATTTTTCTGGGCATCCTATATTGCCGGAGCAACCTCCCAGCCACCACCTCCTCCTCCTCCTCCTCCCTCTGCATTTCTGCCTAGTTGCATCTGGAAGCTTCTCAGGGAATTTCTGGGTCCCGAGTCTCTCCCCCCCCCCCCCCGCCTTCCCCCTGCTGCTGTTCAGCCTAGCTCAGGGGAGGGGTGAGCCAAGGACACCGAACCAGACAGCCTGGGCCCTGCCCACATTGGAAAAGCACCGATCCGATTGGTCGGCTCTTGGGCAGTCTTGAACTGCCCAAGAATGCAAGTATCCTTGATCGCTAGGAAGGGAGGGAAAACACACACACACACACACACAGACACACACAATGATCTCTTTTCTTTTCAACAGTGAAGATATTGGGACTCCCTCCAGGATAGCCCAAGCCTTGCCTTTGCTTTCCATTCCCCAGCATCCCATCGGAGCCGAAGAAGCTTCTCGGATGAGAAGCGAAATGTCTTCAGAGGAACAACCAGAGAGTCCAGTTGCCTCTTGAAAATAAAAAAGAAAAAAGCACCTTTGGGACAACCGTGTTTTGGAGGACTGAGAATCTGCATAGACATTTCTTAGCCCTTGTTCAATATGATGACAATTGGGCATTTCTTCAGGGGGACAACAAGCCAGCTGCTCCATATTGGGGCACCTAGCAGAGATGTCTTTAATTGAGGGTTAGTTTTTGATCGGTCTTCCGAAGGGCTTTTGCTAACGTCACACAGCTTTCAACAATGAGATCCAGGGTGTGCATACGGTTGGTTTGACTATCTTGGCTTTGTTGGAAGTTATCACACAGCCCTCTCCCAGAAAAAATGAAATATCCTAGGAAATATTGAAAAGGCAGAATATTTCTCTGGATGTGAAAAAGGAAGAAACATGTTTTAAAAGACAGAAGAGCTGCCTGCAGCTTCCTGCCCATCCCCACTTTGTCAATGGGCCATTAAAGCCTGGGCTAGTCCACTTTACATAATAAAGAGTTCTCCCCTTCAGCTCCAGAGTGATGGGATTAAGGCATGATAATATTGGCCCTTTTACCCAACTAGCCACATGGCATCTGAGAACTCAACCAAACCTGGATTCAAAACGCAGCCTAGAGAGTTGCCCCTGCATGGCCCCGTGAGAGTCTGACAACCAATCAGAATACATTTCTTACACAGGAACAGGAAACAGAGAGGTGGGACTGAACAGGGTATAAAAAGCCTAGCAAGCCCCTCCCTCGGCCCTTCTCTTCTTCTCCACCAAGACTGAGGCATGTGATCACCTTTTCTGTTCAGGACTCAAGCCATGTGGTCCTGTCCACCATTAAAACCATCTTTCCAAGCAGCCTCCATGTCTCCAGTGTCTTTTTCCCCACTTGGAGCCGAACCCAGAAGGACATTTCTTCCAACAGCTTGATCAGGGCTTCTTCCAAAGCTATAAAACTATATGATAATAGTTGTTAGTTGCGAGGTTGTGTCCGACCCATCACGACCCTATGGACAACGTTCCTGCAGGCCTTCCTGTCCTCTACCATCCTCTGGAGTCCATTTAAGCTCACACCGACTACTTCACTGACCCCATCCAGCCACCTATTTCTCTTGTCATCCCCTTCTTCTTTTGCCCTCAACCGTTCCCAGCATGAGGCTCTTCTCCAGGGAGTCCTTCCTTCTCCTTAGGTGGCCAAAGTATTTGAGTTTCCTCTTCAGGATCTGACCTTCTAAAGAGCAGTCAGGGTTGATCTCCTCTAGGACTGAGCTGGTTTGATCACTGCAGAATGCTCGCTCTATCTATATCTGTCCGTCTGTCCATCTGCCTGCCTGCCTGCCTGCCTACCTACCTATCTATCTATCTTATCCATCTTTATCATCTATCTATCTATCAATCTATCTATCAATCTATCTATCTATCATCTATCTATCTATCTATCCTATCTATCCTATCTATCTATCTATCTATCTATCTATCTATCTATCTATCTATCTATCTATCTATCTATCTATCTATCTATCTATCTATCTATCTATCTATCTCTATTTCTATGTTGTTAGTTGTGAAGTTGTGTCCGACCTATCACGACCTTCCTGTCCTCTACCATCCTCTGGAGTCCCTTTAAGTTCACCCCGGCTGCTTCAGCATGAGGCTCTTCTCCAGGGAGTCCTTCCTTCTCCTTAGGTGGCCAAAGTCTTTGAGTCTCCTCTTCAGGATCTGGCCTTCTCAAGAGCAGTCAGGGTTGAGGTTTGATGGCCTTGCAGTCCAGGGGACTCGCAGGAGTCTTCTCCAGCACCAGAATTCAAAGGCATCACTTCTTTGGTGCTCAGCCTTTCTTATAGTCCAACTTTCACAGCCATGCGTTGCAACTGGAAAAAACCATAACCTGGATTATAAGCACCTCTGCTGGCAGGGTGATAACAGTAGACAAGTTAAATGCAAGCAGACTTTGATTTACAACTGTGTGAGCCCACAATTTCAGATGTGACAGTCACAATGGGCCATCACACCACCTTTATTGTGGAAGTCGTGAAGCAAAAACCTCTATGAAATGAACCCAGCAAACACACCGTAAATTGTCACATGGGGGCAAACGGCCATAAGTGCAAGGTTGAGCACCCAAAATGCACTCGCGTGACCGTGGAGGGAGCGGGTGGACATCCGATCCCCAAATCTTGGTTGCAAGTAGCTTCTTGGAAGTCCATCGTGCCTTCAAACAGCTGTTAAGCAGCCAGCTGCAAATGGATAATTGCCTGACCTATTTTTAAAAAAATCCTGCAGGGCCTTGCAAGAATGCTACTCCAGGGCTTATGGAGGAAAATTTAAACGGTGGTCTCTTAAGGTTGAGAGGTGGGAAGGGACCAGATTGTAAACCCTAGAGGTGCCGTAAGAAGATATCAAGTAAAATGTTTTTATTTTCCATTTTTCATTTGCATACAGTCACATATATACTGTGCATAACCGGGGCCATACAACATTAAACAATAATCACAGCAATTCCTCTTGTCAACAATACCCCCAGAAATATAAATAAAATGAAACTCAAACTCAAACTCAACTAGAAATCCAGTATACCTCTTCCACTCTCCATACACCTCTTTCTTCCGCCCCCCTCCAACTTACTATCTTCCCTCCATCATTCCCCTCTACCCTACTTCCCCTCCCCCTCTACCACTCCTCTCTCCCGATCCACTCCCTCCCTTCCTTCTCACCCTCCCTCCCATCCTCTCTCCCACCCTCTCTACCCATCATTCTTCTATCCCACTCCTCCTCCCTTCGGTGTATTTCTACTATATGTCAATATATTCAGCTTGTCCTATTTTTACAGAGAACGAGGTGCCGTAAGAAGATAGATGGGCTGTGAAGAGGGACAGGAGCCCCTGAATTAAACTATCCTGTGGATATTGTGAGATTTTCTTCATCTCTGAAAGTGTTCAAGGAGCGGCTGGTTAGCCACCTCTCGGGAAGGGTTTAATTAGTTTTTCTTAGAGGATTGGAGTAGAGCAGAGGGTCTCCAAACTTGGCAACTTTAAGACTTGTGGACTTCAACTCCCAGAATTCCTCTGCCAGCCAAGCATGAGAAACCAGTGATCTAGTCCAGCAGAGGTGGGATTCAGTCGGTTCTCTCTGATTTGGGCGAACCAGTAGCAGCGGCTGCAGGAGGCACCGCCCACCTGTCCTGACATCATGCACGAGCAGTGTGCATGAGCAGAAGGCGGTGCGCAGGGGAAGTGAATCCCACCACTGTAGTTGAGGGATCTCCAAACTTGGCAACTTTAAGACTTGTGGGCTTCAACTCCCAGAATGCTTGCTGGGGAATTCTGGGAGTTGAAGTCCACAAGTCTTAAAGTTGTACCGCTCTAGATGAAGCCACTCAAGCTTACGGCGGCTCGGTGGCTAAGACGCTGAGCTTGTTGATCAGAAAAGTTGGCAGTTCGGGGGTTCGAATCCCTGGTGCCACGTAACGGAGTGAGCTCCCGTGACTTGTCCCAGCTTCTGCCAACCCAGCAGTTCAAAAGCACGTAAAAATGCAAGTAGAAAAACAGGAACCAACTTTGGTGGGAAGGAAACAGCATCCCGTGCACCTTCGGCGTTTAGTCATGCCGGCCACATGACCACAGAGATGTCTTCGGACAGCGCTGGCTCTTCGGCTTTGAAACGGAGATGAGCAACGCCCCCTAGAGTTGGGAACGATTAGCACATATGTGTGAGGGGAACCTTTACCTTTACCTTCTCAAGCTTGGCTGGCAGGGGAATTCTGGGAATTGAAGTGCAGCCATCTTAAAGGGGCCCAAACTTGAGAAACACTGGACTAGGAGATCCTATGTCTGTCTGTCTGTCTGTCTGTCTGTCTGTCTGTCTGTCTGTCTGTCTGTCTGTCTGTCTGTCTGTCTGTCTGTCTGTCTGTCTGTCTGTCTGTCTGTCGTAACTCCACCGTTCTGTGTTTCTATGATACCTACTTGCACCAAAATCCTGCTCTGGGAAAGTCTTTCCTTGAAGCACCGTATTATTGTTACTCTGCCTCAAGCAAACAGGGAAAGCTTCTTTTTTTCCCTTCTGTCTCCCCGCAGAAAACAGCCAAGGATGGGGTGGGGGGGTGGGGGGTTGGACAGCCAGGAATAAATGAGCAGGGCTTTCTTGTTTCAAGTGGAGGAGAAAAAGCTGTCGATTTCTCCCTGCAAGGGAGCCGCCCGGTTACTGACGGGTGTTAAAAAATGATTCCAAGGTGGCATATCGGAGAAGAACTGGAAGATATGGTTATCTTCCCCAGGGACAGAGAAGTGTCGGGAGAGGGGAGGGCTCGGGTGGAAAGATTAGGGCGATGACTTCGTCACACTGTCTGCAATTGGATACGGCTTCACATCTTCTTCTTCTTTTTGTACTTTTAAATCCAGCAAACCCAGAGGTGGGCTTCAAAAATTTTAGCAAGGGGTTCTCTGCCCGGATGCTGGGTGGGTGTGGCCTAGATGGCCTCCTGCACCATGACGGGGTGTGTGTGTGTATTTGTGCCCTCCCCGGGCTCCAGAGGCTTTTCTTGAGCCTCCGAGAGGGTGAAAACTGTCTCCCTAGGCTCCGGAGACCCTCTAGAGGTCAGAAATGGGCCCGTTTCCGGCCTTCCCGAACTTCCGGTAGGCCTGTTTTTCACCCTCCCTGAGCCTCCGTGTGCCCAACTGCAACAGTGGTGGGATTCAGCCAGATTGCACCAATTCAGGAGAACCGGTTGGTAACTTTCTAAGTAGTTCAGAGAACCAGTTGTTGGAAGAAATCTCCTTTTGTTTTTTCCCACTTTACAGGGCTAATCCTGTATGGAAGGCAGGAAGGAAACATTCTGGTGTTGTTTCTAGCCTCATCTTTATTGCCCTGCTTATAGAAACTGTCTCTCCGGTTAACCCTTATTACATTGTAGCAGCTAAGGTGAAGCGCCCATCAACGTGAATGAAGTTGAGTTGGCCATGCCCACACGGTCACATGACCACCAAGCCCCACCTACCCATCTGGTCATTAGGGCAGAGAACCGGTTGTTAAATCATTTGAATCCCACCACTGCCCTGCACTTACCTGATCCAAAATGGGTTGCGTGGGGACTCTTGGGAGGGGCAGGGTGAGGAGGGGCGGGGCCAGCCAGGAGTGGGATTTGGGGGTTCTCCGAACTGCACAGAATCTTAGCTAGAGGTTCTCCCAAACCCATGTGAACCCCAGCAGCGCCCCTCGCACACAATCTCCTCCCCCCAACACCTTTCCCCCCGACAGAATAAAATAAGAATGATGCTCTTCCACTGGAGAGTTTGCATTCCTATCTGGGGTGGGGGTGGGTGTTAAAAGATAATACAGGCAGTCCTCAACTTACAACAGATAATTTAGTGACTGCTCGACATGATGACGACACTGACAAAAAGTGACTTGGGGCCGTTTTTCCAGACATAAGGTATCTCCACAGTTGTGAGGTCAACATCTGGAAACTTGGCAACTGGCTCCTATTTGTGACGGTGTCCGTTTCCTGGGGTCATGTGATCCTCTTTTGCGACCTTCCGACGAGCAAAGTTTTTGGGGAAGCCAGATTTACTCAACTGCTGTGTGACTAACTTAACAATGGCAGCGAGGCAAGAAAAGTTGGGACATGGGGGCAAAACACACTTAACCAATGTCTTGCTTAGCCACAAAAATGTTGGCCTGCATTGCCATAAGCCGAAGACTACCTGTACATTGATTCAATCTGGTCAGACTCTTGGTGCTTGGACTGATTATGTGCCATCAAGATGGTGTTGACTGTCAATGACCCTCTCTCCCTAATGTGATCCTTCTGATCGTCCAACAATCGTCACTGTAACCGAGCCCCTCCCAATTGCTGCTGGTTATCTTCTTTGCTTTCCTTCTGTCTTTCCCAGCGTCTTTCCCAGCTTTCCTTCTGTTTCTCCCAGTGTCTCCAGACAGTCAAATCTCTGCCTAATGTATCTGAAGTAGGGTCATTTTTAGCCTGGTCATTTGTGCCTTGAGCGAATCGACGATGGGTCGATTTGCTTGATGAGCTACTGGTTTCTTTCCTTGGCTACTGATCCTTGCACTTATGACCGTCGCAGCATCCCCAAGGTCATGTGATCAAAGTTGGGCACATGACATCCAGCGTGTATTTATGATAGTCAAGGTCATGCCATCCCCATTTACAGCCTTCTGACAAGCGAAGTCAATGGGGGGGGGCAGGAAGGGGGAGCCAGATCCATTTAATGACTGCACGATTCACAGAACTGCAGTGATTCGCTTAACAACCATGGCAAGAAACGTCGTGAAATGGGGCACAACTCAATTAGCAATGGAAATTCCGGTCCCCATTATAGTCATGTTGAGGACTTCCTGTAGGGCTGGAAGACTGGGAGACTTAACAAAGAAGGATGCCCTTGAATTGGAGGTTATACTTAAAAGGGATTCTTCCCTTGCCTCAGTTTACCAAATGTGATCTCGGTTTAGGGGGCGGGGGGGGGGGAGGCAGAGAACATCTCCTTTCTCCCTGCTTTCTAACCCAGAACAGAAATTGCTGATGTATAGTAGGTCAACCAAGGACACTCTTGATGTAGTTTGCAGCTGACACCCCCTGCATAAAATTGACATTGGCTTCTTCTAAGTGGAGGGGGAAAATGAAGTCAAATCAAGGAGGACTATCCTGCAAAACTCCCAGATCAAACCATCTCCTTGTTCTAGCCACAGAAGACAGAATCCAGAAATGCACATTTCAGGCGGCATATCTTCGTAGCTTTCAAGAGCACCTTCATCTGAATTGGGGATGGGTGTTTACACGGAGTATCTGTATTGATCCATAGGTTCTAATGATTACGAATGCAGGTGGGTGCAAAGACAGATTACGTGGTGGTGCAGGATGAGGGAGCAATGAGCTTCCTAGGCACATTTCCTAGACCAGAGAAAACTGGATTAGGCAAATCGAAGAGCATGCTGGGAATTAGGCTGTGATTAGGCTTAGGTATGCGTTTGTGATGAATTTGCAAGGAGCTTACATAACCTTGTGATTGCTCAGATGAGGAGAGTTTCTTCTTTTTGAGAATTTAGATCTCACTAGTATCAGATAATTGACCAAGTCTGAGTAGGAATTACCTTGTAGTTGTGATGATTGAAAATCAGCTATATGTCAGGGTTCCAAATAACACCCAAAATTAAATCCGAGTCCAAGGCAAAGGATTCCTCAAAGTTCCAATTTATTAAAAGAGCCATGTTGGCACATCTGGGAAAACCCAAATCTGAAAGCTTCCAGGTTTTTCCCCACCTAGTTGAAAGTTCAAGATCCTGCCCCAAACACCCACAAGTCCATCCCATGGTCCAATTTTCCACTGCCACGACGACAGATTCCACCCACCCAGTTCTGGCCAGGTGCAGAGACAAAGAATGACCTTGGCTTTCTAAAAAGAATGTTGTTATGGCTACATATCACCCAACTCCATGATAATCCCTTCACGCCTTTCCCCACACTATAAAGTAGACAATAGAAAGTGTGGTCCGAAATAAAAGATGGCTTGCAAGCATGACACTATATCTGCATGCATATTTACAGATCATGAATTCTGGCATGGATAGAAGGCAAAATTAATCTCTTCACACATATAAAAATATAGAAAGACACCCGGATCTGTAAACATATAGCCCAGTATTCCTCAACCTTTGGAAGATTTAAGACAGATGGACTCAGTGATGGGATTCAGCCAGTCCGCACCTATTCGGGAGAACCAGTTGTTAACTTTCTAAGCAGTTCGGAGAACCAGTTGCTGGAAGAAATCTCCTTTTGCCAAGCTAAGATTTTGAACTGCGATCCCGCATGGCTTGTTCATTCAGTCCAAACATTTTGGGGGGAAAAAAAGTGCAAAGAAGAGTAACGAAGATGATTAAAGGCCTGTAGTCTAAAACATGTGAAAAACGGCTGCAGGATTTAAGTTTGGCTAATTTAGAGAAACAAAGGACCAGGGGTGCCATGATAGCGGCATTCTAGTATATGAGAGGCTGCCACAAAGAGGAGGGAGTCAACTTATTCTCCAAAGCACCAGAAGGAAGGACAAGAAACATTGGATGGAAACTAATCCAGGAGAGAAGCAACCGAGAATTAAGGAGAAACTTCCTAACAGTGAGGACAATCAACCGGAGGAACGGAAGTTGCCTTCAGAAGTTGTGGGTGCTTCATCACTGGAGGTTTTTAAGAAGAGACTGGACAGTCACTTGTCTGAAATGGTACAGGATCTCCTGCTTAAGCAGGGGGATGGACTAGAAGACCTCCAAGGTCCCTTCCGGTTCTATTCAGATTGATTGGTTCATACAACGCAAGCATCCCAAGTCAATCTCATTATAATTTATAGCAATAGCAGTTAGACTTATATACCGCTTCATAGGGCTTTTCCGCCCTCTCTAAGCAGTTTACAGAGTCAGCATATTGCCCCCAACAACAATCTGGGTCCTCATTTTACCCACCTCGGAAGGATGGAAGGCTGAGTCAACCCTGAGCCGGTGAGATTTGAACCGCTGAACTGCAGATAACAGTCAGCTGAAGTGGCCTGCAGTACTGCACCCTAACCACTGCGCCATCTCGGCTCTATATTTATGAGGGTACTATTCAGTGGTGAGTTTCGGTTCCCCTTGCAACCGGTTCGCTGGACCCTACATGCGCACCCACCGCCTTGCGATGCTCCGGCCGCTTGGAAGAGTGTCGCGCAGGCGTGCACAAATGGCCCATTTCCTTCAAACACAGGTAAGGAACGAGGGTTGGCAGGCAGGCTCTCCAAAGCACCGTTCCGTTCCAGTGGCTGCTGCTTCCAGCAGGCACCTGTACGCACGTACCAGGGCGTACCGCCTGCAACCCACCGCTGCTACTATTGTAAACTCAGGCATAACCTCAGCCTCACTGCAGGGCTTAGGAAGCTGACCTTGCAGTTTACATTCCCTCCAGCAGAGGGAGAACAGAGCCGCAAGACAATCTTTGCTTAGCGCCTGCCTGTTGGGGCTGTCACGTGCTAGAGAATTCCTTGGACTGTACCATTTCCGACTTGCAAGTGGGAGAATGGCATGCTTGGAGGTTTCGTACACAAGCACCATCCTCTGGAAAGGCAGATGGTATAGCCCAGAAGAGACTTTAGCCTACCTTCTCTCTCTCTCTCTCTCTCTCTCTCTCTCTCTCTCTCTCTCTCTCTCTCTCTCTCTCTCTCTCTCTCTCTCTCTCTCTCTCTCTCTCTCTCTCTCTCTCTCTCTCTCTCTCTCTCTCTCTCTCTCTCTCTCTCTCTCTCTCCTCCCTCCCCTCCCTCCCTCCCTCCCTCCCTCCCTCCCCCCCCCTCTCTCTCTCTCTCTCTCACACACACACACACACACACACACACACACACACACACATCTTTATTGTTCCCACGTTTTAACTCATGGGAAGCTGGCTGGGGAATTCTGGGAGTTGAAGTCCACTAGTCACGGTTGAGAAATATTGATCTGCACCTCATTGCATGGTGAAGGAAATCTGCATTGTTCGGTTAGAGAAAAAGTAGATTTTGTAGCAAGTCCGGTCCATTAAAAGCTCTGAAGTGGGTGTGTGTGTGTGGGGGGGGGTGGTCTCATGGATGTACCCCGTATTCCCCCATGAGCGCTGAAGGTGTCTGGGTGCCTGCGTTTCTCCAAGTGCCAAAAGCTGCAAAGAACAGGAGAGTGTTTTCAAACCTTCCTGGACGAAACGCACCAGCTGCTCTCTAGTTTTTTCACCAGCAGCAGCCAGCCATGAAGGCAGAGGCCACAGAGGTCATCGGGGTAAAGACTCTGACCCCAGTGTCTGCCTGGAACAGGTTAAGCCCCATTGCGGTTTTCCACACTTCAACCGAAGGGGCCGAATCAACAGCAAAAGGAAAGACGAAAAGATTGCAAAGCCTCAATCAGAACAATAGCAGTAGACTTATATACCGCTTCATAGGCCTTTCAGCCCTCTCTAAGCGGTTTACAGAGAGTCAGCATATCGCCCCCAACAATCTGGGTCCTCATTTTACCCACCTCGGAAGGATGGAAGGCTGAGTCAACCCTGAGCCGGTGAGATTTGAACCGCTGAACTGCTGATCTAGCAGTAGCCTGCAGTGCTGCATTTAACCACTGCGCCACCTTGGAACAGAGCCGGAAGGGACCTTGGAGGTCCTCTAGTCCAACCCCCTGCTCAAGCAGATGACCCTGTACCATTTCAGACACATGCCGGTCCAGTCTCTTCTTAAAAACCTCCGTTGATGGAGCACCCATGACTTCTGGTGGTAAACCGTTCCATGCGCTATTTATCCTCACTCTTAGGAAATTTCTCCTTAATTCTTAATTGCTTCTCTCCTTGATTGGTTTCCATCCATTGCTTCTTGTCCTGATTTTCGGTAGCTCCGTAGGCGGGAGGGACGTCAGCTTTAACCCCATTACTTACGAAAGGAGGATGAGAACTGGTCAAGGGTCAGAAGAACCTGTGGATTCAGACGGAGGACAGGAGCACACAGAACGATTTGTACACATCCACGCGTCTAGATCTGTGTGTTCAGAACAGGCACGCCAAGGGACTCATGTTAAAAGTAGTGCCTTAAAGTCACAGGAGTTTTGCTCCCTCTGCTGTCCGATGTTGCACATTAACGTGTTGGGCATTTGATGCAAATTTGATTCAGAGGCCATTTAACCGACCCCTTTCCAAAATGCAAATCTCGGAGAGCACTAATTTGTGAAGAGGCTGCCAGGAAACATACCCACCGAAATATCTGCAAATATCCTGTTCCCCCCCCCCCCAAAATAAGACCCAAACTTAAAATAAACCATTGCATGATTTCCTCCCCTCCCCAGGATGCTCATAATGTAAACCCTACAGAGGTGGTATTCAGCAGGTTCTGACCAGTTCTGGAGAATTTCGAGTAATCCGGAGAACCGGTAAATAGCATCTCTGAGTGGCCCCCAGCCCCCATCTATTCTCTGCCTCACAGCTGATCAGGAGGAGATGGGGATTTTGCAGTAACCTTCCCCTGCCACGCCCACTAAGCCATGCCACGCCCACCGAGCTACGCCCACAGAACCAGTAATAAAAATTTGTGAATCCCACCACTGGCCTTGCATATTTTTTCCCCCCAGGATGCTTGTAATATAACCCCTGCCCCCAAAATAAGCCCCAGTTAACACCGTCAGCCTGACAGACACACTCATTAGCAATAGCAATAGCAATAGCAATAGGATTATCAGTTAGACTTATATACCGCTTCCTAGGGCTTTCAGCCCTCTCTAAGCGGTTTACAGAGTCAGCATATTGCCCCCACAGTCTGGGTCCTCATTTTACCCACCTCGGAAGGATGGAAGGCTGAGTCAACCTTGAGCCGGTGAGATTTGAACCGCCGAACTGCAGTTAGCAGTCAGCTGAAGTGGCCTGCAGTACTGCACCCTAACCACTGCACCACCTCATTCCCCTGAAAATAAGACCTAATTGGAAAATAAGCCCTAATAAGCAAAAATTAACATAAGACCTAGTTGTTCTGGTGTGCAGTGCCCTGTAGAGTTGTTTCGAGGGCAGAAGTTGAAACAATTTATGTCCAGGATGCGAGGAGTCTGTAGATATCTCCCTCCCTCTCTCATCTTTCTGTCTCTCCCCTATCCCTGAATATTTCACGCCACCCGAAAGCAGGCCTAGCTGGAATTCCAATGCCACAATATTGCTTCCTATCATCCAGAGAACATTGCTAGCCACAGTGCCTGCCTTTTCAAATGCGTGCATTCGTGTCTTGCTCTTCTTTTTGCTCCTTTCCCTGCTAAGGATTTTTAATTTTTTTTAATTCATTTTTTTGCCTGACATCTTCCTCCTTTTTAAAATATTCTTTGGCATCCATCCACACAATGTATTTTGACGGAGTGGCAGTTGGCAGCTCTTTGTGCCCCATGGAGTTTGCCATCTAGCGATCCGCGCTAGAAGATGGCAGAGAACAAAAGAGAGGGGGGGGGAGGGAGGCAGGGAGGCAGACGTGAGTAGGAGTGATAAAATTAGCACGTCTTGATTCAATTTTAAATTTTTAAAAAGCATGTGCTCCCTTTCAAATATCTTGTTTTCTTCCCTGCCCCCCCTAGGAAACATCGAAAGCTGGCACAACCCCACAAAATCAAACCCAGTTACAGCAGCCAAAAGTATAATTATGTTGGATAAATAGAAATGAATTATTTTAAGATGTCTCGACTTCAATTCCCAGAATTCCCCAGCCAGCCAGCCAGCTGCGGAATTCTGGGAGTTGAAGTCCACACGTCTTACAATTGCCAAGGTTGAGAAACTTTGTTTCAAGGTGTCTTTAAGATACAATGGGAATCTTGGTTATGTCCAGAGGTGGTATTCAGCTGGTTTGGACTGGTTCAGGCAAACCGGTAGTGCCGATGATCAGTGCCCATCCACCAGAGGTGGGTTCCTACCAGTTCGCACCTATTCGGTAGAACCGGTTCGTCAAATCTACCAAACTGGTTAGAAGAGGTTCCACCAGTGGACCCGGAAAGCAGGCCACTCCTACAGAAGAGGCTCCAAAAATTTTTGAAACCCACCACTGCCACACACACACACACACACAGAGAGACACAGAAAGAGAGAGACACAGAGAGAGAGAGAGAGAGAGAGAGAGAGAGAGAGAGACAGACAGAGAGAGACAGAGAGAGAGAGAGAGAGAGAGAACGGAAGAAACAAATAAATAAAAAAAGAAAAAAGAAAGAAAAAGAGTGAGAGAGAGATGAAAAAAAAAGAAAAAAGGGACAGAGAGACAAAAGGAAGGAAAGAGAGAGAGAGAGAGAGAGAGAGAGAACACATGGCCGGCAAGCCACTCCCACCAGGTCACATGGCCAGCAAGCCACTCCCACAAAGGAGGCCACACCCACAGAGTAGGTTCCAAACTTTTTTGAAACCCACCATTGCCATCCATCCACCCCCGCTCTATCCTGTCCTTTATTTCCTACTTTCTAGCATATCTCACTCTCATGGCACAGCTGATTCCCCTGCCCCCCCTTTGCTGTTTCACTTACCGTTGCTAACTTGGCAGGTAAGCAGCTGAGCTTCTAAATGCTCAATTTTCAGCACTGCGTGCAGGTACTTTAGGCGTGCAGGCGTGCAAAGCGCACACTCACCGAACCGGTTGTTAAACCGGTAGCATCCCACCACTGGTTATATCCTTGCAAGAGAACCCACTGGATCTTTTTTATAAAGCCTTAGTAAGACCACACTTAGAATACTGTATCCAATTTTGGTCACCTCATTCTCTGTCGTCCCCTTCTTCTTTTGCCCCCAATGATCGTTCCCAGCATGAGGCTCTTCTCCAGGGAGTCCTTCTTCCTTCTGATTAGGTGGTCAAAGTATTTGAGTTTCCTCTTCAGGATCTGGTCTTCTAAAGGGCAGACACGGTTGATCTCCGCTAGGACTGACCCGTTGGATCACTTTGCAGTCCAAGGGACTCGCAGGAATCTTCTCCAGCACCACAGCTCAAAGGCCTCCATTCTTTGGCACTCAGCCTTCCTTATGGTCCAACTTTCATATCTATATCTATATCGACATCTGCATCTCCATCCATCTCCATCTCCATCTCCATCTCCATCTGTATCTGTATCTATATCTCCATCTCCATCTCCATCCATCTCCATATCCATCTCCATCTCCATCTCCATCTCCATCTCCATCTCCATCTCCATCTCCATCTCCATCTCCATCTCCATCTCCATCTCCATCTCCATCCTCCATCTCCATCTCCATCTCCATCTCCATCTCCATCTCCATCTCCATCTCCATCTCCATCTCCATCTCCATCTCCATCTCTATCTCTATCTCTAATCTATATCTCCATCTCCATCTCCATCTCCATCTCCATCTCCATCTCCATCTCCATCTACATCTACATCTACATCTACATCTACATCTACATCTACATCTATATCTATATCTATATCTATATCTATATCTATATCTATATCTATATAGATATATACCTATATACCTATATACCTATATACCTATATACCTATATACCTATATACCTATATACCTATATACCTATATACCTACATATATCTATATATCTATATATTTATATCTATACCTACATCTATATCTACATCTATATCTATCTACATCTACATCTACATCTACATATCCATATCCATACCTATATACCTATATACCTACATACCTACATATCTATATATCTATATATTTATATCTATACCTACATCTATATCTACATCTATATCTATCTACATCTACATCTACATCTACATCTACATCTACATATCCATATCCATACCTATATACCTATATACCTACATACCTACATATCTATATATCTATATATTTATATCTATACCTACATCTATATCTACATCTATATCTATCTACATCTACATCTACATCTACCTATCTGCTTTAACTACCCATACATTATACAGCCAGGATTTCAAAATAGACTTCAAATCTTGGATAAGGAAGCTGTTCAGATCAGACAGTAGGAGCAGGGAAGTGAAAGGCCATTTCTATACATGGGGAGGAAGTTCAGACGTATGTATAATTTTGACCAGCAGATGGCACCAAAACCCAATCAGAAAGCAAAGATCGGGCCTTCCATCCTAAAGGCTGCCTGCTTTTCAGGTAGATACCGGGCTAAGAAAGAAAACTCTTTTTCAGTTTTCTTGCCCCCATAATCCTCGACTTACGACCGTCATCAAGCCCAAAATTTATGTCGCTAAGCGAAACGTGTGCTAAGGGAGCTTTGCCCCATTTTGCAACCTTTCTTGGCCACGCTTGTTGTGAATCCCTGCAGTCGTTAAGGTTAGTAACCCCGTTGTTAAGCGAATCTGGCTTCCCGGTTGACTTTGCTTGTCATGGGACCTCAGGATTCTGCAACCACCGTAAAGAAGAAACCAATTTCCAAGTTTCTGGATTTTGATCAGCTGACCAGGGAGATGCTGCAAAGGTCATAAGTTTGAAAAAAGATCATAAAGTCACTTTTTCCAGTGCCGTAACTTTGGGTCAGTAGAAAAATTGGTTGTACGTTGAGAACTATCTGTACTACATCATCATTAACATTTTCATCAGGTCACAATAAAACAAAAACAATGTATAGTTCTGTAGGAAGTTATCACCCAGCCCTCTCCCAGAAAAATGAAATATCCTAGGAAATATTGAAAAGGCAGAATATTTCTCTGGATGCGAAAAAGGAAGAAACATGTTTTAAAAGACAGAAGAGCTGCCTGCAGCTTCCTGCCCATCCCCCTTTGTCAATGAGCCATTAAAGCCTGAGCTAGTCCACTTTACATAATAAAGAGTTCTCCCCTTCAGCTCCAGAGTGATGGGATTAAGGCATGATAAGATTGGCCCTTTTACCCAACTTGCCACATGGCATCTGAGAACTCAACCAAACCTGGATTCAAAACGCAGCCTAGAGAGTTGCCCCTGCATGGCTCCATGGGAGCCTGACAACCAATCAGAATACAAGCTCAAGATCAAAGGCCAGAGAGAGCATAAAACCAGGGACTCAGCATCTCAGTCCTTCCTTCTCCTCTTCTCCACCAACATTGAGGCATGTGATCCCCCTTTTCTGTTCAGGACTCAAGCCATGTGGTCCTGTCCACCATTAAAACCATCTTTCCAAGCAGCCTCCATGTCTCCAGTGTCTTTTTCCCCACTTGGAGCCGAACCCAGAAGGACATTTCTTCCAACAGTACTATACATTACAGGCAGTTCTCAATTTAAAGCCATTCTTGTGACCGAAACGCCCATCGCTAAGAGTGGGCAATGGATAATCGAGCCACACCCAATTCTATAGAAGTACTAATTGGTCATGGGTATTATGTGAATCACGGTGGTCATTAAGAAGATCAAACTTCCTCCATTGATTTTGTTGGTTGAAAGCTGACATTCCTTTTGAGTGATTGGCTTCACAGCTGAACACCATCAATCTTGATATAACTTCTGGGAAACGGTTCTTAGAACCTTAGAAATCAAATGCAAACAAGACTGAGAATTTATTTGTCAAACTTCCTGATAGCAACATGAAAACAACAGAAAACAAAGTTAGATTTGTGCGCTTTCTGTGAGATGAGTTCTGGGGCAAAGCTTGTCATGCCAATTGTATTTCCATGAACCAGAAACACAATTTCTTCCCCTGTCCAGTGTTACTAAACATGTTATCTGTTATGCTGCAGCAGACTAAAAAGCAGAGACATCACCCTGCCAACAAAAGTGCGTATAATCAAGTGTTGTGGCCCAGCAGGAGCCATTGGAGCTGCCACCAGACTCCGACAGTGAGGGGCCCTATGAGTCGGCTCTGGAGGATGTGGAGGACCCTGGACAGGGTTCCGACTCTGAGCAGGGCACAGAGAGACTGGTTGGCCAGCAGGAGGCGCCTGAGCCTTGGACCAGTGGGGAGGAGACAAGGGTGTGTGATTGGGACGTCATGCATTGGAGCAGTGGGGAGGAGCCAAGGGAGTTCTTCCTGGATGCCCAGCACCGAAGAGCTAATAGGTGTAAGGAACAGTTGCGCAGTTACAGGAGATAATTGCACTCAGCTGGTGGTAATTAGGCTCCTCTCAAGACTATAAAAGGAATGCTTGTGCACACGCCCCTTTGCAGGAGTCAATGCATTAACTAATGTTGGAGAACTGTAGTGTTAGCTTGGCAGGCTGGATTGCTGCCAAGGCTTGTCTGCGCTGGTTTGCTGCCAAGGACCTGTCTGTCTGTTAATAAATTCCTTCAAGTATCTTTGGCTGGGCGTGCTTTGGTGTGGGACGAGGTGGGTCAGAACAATCAAGGCTATGGTTTTCCCAGTTGCAATGGATGGCTGTGAAAGTTGGACTATAAGGAAGGCTGAGTGCCAAAGAATGGAGGCCTTTGAATATGATGATGCTGGAGAAGACTCCTGCGAGTCCCTTGGACTGCAAGGCGATTCAACCGGTCAGTCCTAGAGGAGATCAACCCTGACTGCTCTTGAGAAGGCCAGATCCTGAAGAGTAAACTCAAGTACTTTGGCCACCTAATGAGAAGGAAGAAGGACTCCCTGGAGAAGAGCCTCATGCTGGGAACGATGGAGGGCAAAAGAAGAAGGGGACGACAGAGAAGGAGGTGGCTGGATGGAGTCACCGAAGCAGTTGGCGAGAGCTTCAATGGACTCCAGAGGATGGCAGAGGACAGGAAGGCCTGGAGGAACATTGTCCGTGGGGTTGCGATGGGTCGGACTTCGCAACTAACAACAACAATCCAGTGTTCCAATATTTGAGGCGCTGCCACAAAGAAAAGAGGGTCAACTCTTCTCAAAAGCACTTGGAGGCAGAACAAGAAGCAACTGACGGACACTAATCAAGGAGAGAACCAACTTAGAGCTAAGGAGGAACTTCCTGAACAATTTAGCCAGTGAAACGACTTGCCTCAAGATGTTGTAGGTGCCTCCAGCACTGGAGGTTTTAAATAAGAGATTGGACAGCCATTTGTCTGAAGTGGTGTAGGGTTTCCTGCCTGAGCAAGGGGTTGGGCTAGAAGACCTCCAAGGTCCCTTTCAACTCTGTTATTCTGTTATCCACAGCCTGCCCAGCCTATAACCTAGAGTTGCAAGACATTTGCCAATCTACTTCTAAGATTCTAATTGAATAACAGACTAATAAGTTGGGATGGACCTTGGAGGTCTTCTAGTCCAAACTCCAGTGATGGAATCCCCACGACCTCTGAAGGAATTTCACCGTTCCACTAAGGAATTGTCCTCATCGTCAGGGAATTTCTCTTTATGTCTAGGTTGGAAATGGTTGGTTTTCTGCAAAGATGCCTGTCTGTTAGGTTCTTGGCAGTAAGCCGAGTTCTTTGAGCCATGTTTCTCAATTTCAGCAATATTAAGATGCGTGGACTTCAACTCCCAGAATTGAGATGTTTAATCTAGTAAAATGAAGAGCTAGGGTGACATGAGAGCAGCGTTCCAATATTTGAGGGGCTGTCTCAATGAAGAAGGGTCCACCTATTTTCCAAAACATCTGAAGGCAAGACAAGAAATGAAACCATTGTTGTGGCCCGCCATTGGAGCTGGCAGCAAATTTGGAGAGTCAGGAGATTGGGGAGGAACATGGGCCAGTCCTGGAGTCTGGGGAAGGCTCGGATGAGGGCTCTGTGTCGGAGGCAGAGAGGGGGCCAGAGCCGTATTATTATTATTTATTACATTTATAGGCCGCCCAATCCCGCAGGACTCTGGGCGGCTTACAAAGCGAAGAAAAAATAAAAAGGAAAAAAAATAAAAATAAAAAATGATTTAAAATTCACAACACATGCATTCGTTCTAGACTTTTCGATAAGGTCAACAGCCCCAGGCCTGCCGGAACAGCCAGGTTTTAACAGCCTTCCTGAAGGCCATGAGAGTGGGCAAGGTCCGGACCTCTGGGGGTAGCTGATTCCAAAGGGTCGGAGCCGCCACAGAGAAGGCTCTCCTCCGGGGCCCTGCCAGCCAGCACTGACTGGCTGACGGCATCCGAAGGAGGCCCATCCTGTGGGATCTTATCGGCCATTGGGAGGTATGTGGCAGTAGGTGGTAATAGCAATAGCAGTTAGACTTATATACCGCTTCATAGGGCTTTCAGCCCTCTCTAAGCGGTTTACAGAGTCAGCATATTGCCCCCAACAACAATCCGGGTCCTCATTTTACCCACCTCGGAAGGATGGAAGGCTGAGTCAACCCTGAGCCGGTGAGATTTGAACAGCCGAACTGCAGAACTGCAGTCAGCTGAAGTAGCCTGCAGTGCTGCATTCTAACCACTGCGCCACCTCAGCTCTCGCAGGTACGCTGGTCCTAAGCCATGTAGGGCTTTAAAGGTAATGACCAACACCTTGAATTGCGTCCGGAGACCAATTGGTAGCCAGTGCAGCTGCGGAGGACAGGTGTAACATTGGTGTACCTCGGTACACCCAATATCGCTCGCGCGGCTGCATTCTAGACTAGCTGTAGTCTCCGAACGCTTTTCAAGGGTAGCCCCATGTATGCCAGTTATCAGCTGCCTTCAGAGCCAGACATCAGTGAGACAGAGGAACAGCTGGAGCCTGTTCCCAGTGTGCGCATGCACAGAGTTGCCAGACGAAGGGAACAGTTAAAGAACAGGGATCGACTTGGGAGTAAGGTCACAGGTGGATGATGAATGTCCCCTCCCAGAGGAAGTAAAAGAGGAGCGAAAGGGGAGTGGAGTTTGCAGGAGACAATTAATTCGCTTAATTGGTTTGTGGCTCTCTGAGATTCCTTGCCAAGTTTTGCAGATATCGGCCTGGCAGCTCTCCAAGCCAGAGAAGGCCTGCGACCGTAAATCCTCCCTTGAAAGACTTTGCTGGATGTGAATGAGCAGAATTCACAGCCAATTAATAAAAGCGGTTTTTGTCAGGACAAGAAGTTGCTTCATGCTCTTGGGAAGCCTCGGTCAGAACAACTATGGGTGGAAACTAATCCAGGAGAGGAGCAACCTAGAACTAAGGAGAAATTTCCCGACAGGGAGGACCATTAACCAGTGGAACAACTTGCTTCAGACAAAGAGGGGCTGGGGAATTCTGGGAAGTCGATGCATCTTAAAAGTCACCAAGATTGGGAAACCCTGTCGGAAGGGGTGAGAGAGTTTGGCTCAGAGGGTGGGTTTCATTCTTTCTCGGCTCTGCTGAGCTCAGCTGGGTGGGTCCCGTCTGCTTTAGGGTGTCGCTTCATTGGCCTCGGTGGGACGGTTTCCATTCCCTCAGCTTCCTGTTGCGTTGCAGGCTGCATGCGTCTGCTCCAGCCATGGCCGCCGGAGAAGCAGGTGGTGCTGGAGTTTGGCTGCTGCTGATCATCATTTCCTCTCAAATGCCTCCTTTGGGCTGTGCCCGGAGTGAGTCGGCCACAGATTATGGCAGCTATTAATAGCTAAGGTCCAGCCATGTGTACACACCCTATGGCTCTTGGTGGGGGTGTGTGTGTGATTATTGAGGTTTCGTGGGTATGAGATTAATCTTTCCGCAGCTCAGCACACCTGAGGACGGGGCAAGAAGCAACAGATGGAAACTAAACAAGGAGAGAAGCAACTGAGAAAGAAAAAGAAAGAAATAGAAAAAGAAAGAGAGAAAAAGAAATAAAGAGAAAGAAAGAAAAAGAAAGAGAGACAAAGAAAAAGAGAGAGAAAGAAAGAAAAAGAAAGAGAGATAAAGAACGAGAAAAAGAAAGAGAAAGGAAAGAAAGAAAGAAGGGAAGAAAGAAAGAAAGAAGGAAAGAAAGAAAGAAAGAAAGAAAGAAAGAAAGAAAGAAAGAAAGAAAAAGAACTAAATTAGGGCACAGGGTCTCTTCCTAGAGCAGGGCGCTGGACTAGAAGACCTCCAATATCCCTTCCAACTCTCATTTCAGTGCATAAACGTCCTAGATTTCTTTCAGATTACCAGAATTGGCAGGGATCTTGTAGATCATCTAGTCCAACCCCCGACCAAGCCAACCCTACACCATTTTCTTGACAGATGGCAGTCCAGCCTCTTCTCGAAAGCTTCCAGGATGCCTTTCTGAAGGCAAGCGGTTCCATCTATTCTGATTAAAGGAAGTGCTGTCAGTCTTAAGCCTCCCTCTCAGAGCCTTTCCCTTTTAAAGAGCAAAGTCTCTCGTTGCCTGAGTCATCTTGCTCGGCGTCCAGATCTTCTGATCTTCTGCAGAAGGAGAAGATCTACACTTCCTTCCTCCAGACAGCCGTGTCTCCCTGCAGATTCATCCTCAAGCAAGGATGATTTCCCGTATGCATTGTGGTTTCTCTGGCTTCCAAAGCCTGACTCAGTGGCTGCCCAGATCACTCAAACCAGATGTTTTCTAGCAACTGGAGACAATGTTTCCAAACTAGGGTGGACCGAAGGAAGACGGCCGCGTCATCCTGCCTTCTCTGCGTCTTGCAGAACTGAGGGCGGAGGGAGCAGACTCGCTCTGTACGTCGATGTCTCACATCTATGCCAAGGGTGAATAATCCCCTTCTCCTATGGGAAATGGGGTTTGGGGGGGGGGAATGAGGAGGAGAAGGGTAGGGGGATCAATGCAAAGGCAGACTCATCAACAAAGGGCTTGTCTTCACAGGGCTGTCTTAACGCATGGCCCTGATGGACACGAGCACAGGGGCCCCGTACTAATCTGTGTATGTTAACCCTTCAAGGCACCTTGTAGCATATAAATACAGCAACTGTATGGTTTACTGAGGATGTTTATCTTTTTCAACACTGATTTTGTTGGAAGTGCCAATGAAATAAATACATGTTTCAATTTATTGACCATTTACATTTTTTTTATTCCTGTGAGTAGTTGTTGTAGGGGCCCCAGTACGCTGCTTTTCCCGGGGCCCATAATGCTGTTAAGACGGCCGGCCCTGTCTTCATGGAATAGTTTTATTGTACTTATTCATTAAACTTCACTGGTGGATTTTAAGAAGGGATTGGATAACCATTTGTCTGAAATAATATAGGGTTTCCTACCTGAGTAGGGGGATGGACTAGAAGACCTCCAAGGTCCCTTCCAATTCTGTTATTCTGTTATTCTGTTATTCTGTTATTCTGTTATTCTGTTATTCTGTTATTCTGTTATTCTGTTATTCTGTTATTCTGTTATTCTGTTATTCTGTTATTCTGTTATTCTGTTATTCTGTTATTCTGTTATTCTGTTATTCTGTTATTCTGTTATTCTGTTATTCTGTTATTCTGTTATTCTGTTATTCTGTTATTCTGTTATTCTGTTATTCTGTTATTCTGCTCTGCTCTGCTCTGCTCTGCTCCGCTCCGCTCCGCTCCACTCCACTTCTCCTCTCCTCTCCTCTCCTCTCCTCTCCTCTCCTCTACTCTACTCTACTCTACTCTACTCTACTCTACTCTACTCTACTCTACGTCTTATTCTAGTCCTTATTCTACTCCGTCTATTCTATTCTATTCTATTCTATTCTATTCTATTCTATTCTATTCTATTCTAACTTTGACATTTATTGCCCATCTCCCCTACAAGAGGGCTCTGGATGGCATAATAAACATCCTTGTTGCAATTAAACTGTTTAGTATTGCTCTATGAGAATGCGCTGTGCTTCCCAATATTTATTTATTTAGATAAATAGATAGATAAAAAGATAGATAAAAAGATAGATAGATAGATAGATAGATAGAAAGAAAGAAAGAAAGAAAGAAAGAAAGAAAGAAAGAAAGAAAGAAAGAAAGAAAGAAAGAAAGAAAATTTATAGAGCCGGCTACCTCTTAAAAAGTGACCCCCGAAGGCTTTCAAGCAGAATAACAATTAAAATCATATACTTTTTTTTTAAAGAGACATGCAGTAGATTTTGTCTTACAATCGTTAATTCAATGACCATTCAAAGTTACAATGAGCACTGAAAAGGTGACATCTGACCGTTTTTCACACTTACAACCAGTTGCAGCATCCCCCTTGGTCTGAAAGGATACTGAAAGCACAAAAAAAATAAAAACAGAGAAAGTTAAAAACATAACAGAACCTAAGATAATGCAATAAATAAACAATTTAGCGTCCCTCAAATCACTTTGCGGGCTCACCACGGTATCCCGCAAAGCACTTTTTATTTTCTTATGCACAAACGTTGGCGTACAAGTTAACACGCCCATGGATCTGTGAAAGTGGTGTAAATGACCCTGACGTAAGATGAATCACCTTGGAAGAGAATTGGCCACCATAAAGGTTATGATGATGGCAGCGCCTTAATGATAAGAGAAACAATTTGCTTATTGTTTGTTTATTTATAACTTTTACTGGTTGCTCAAGGGAACTCTACAGTTATTTATTCATTCATTCATTCATTCATTCATTCATTCATTCATTCATTCATTCATTCATTTATAGGGTTTGTATGCCGCCCACTCTCGAGAGACTCAGGGCGGCTTACAGATAAAAAGGAAGGGGGGAACATACAAAATTTTTTAAAAAAACAACAACATTAAAATTCCACAACATTCATAGATTAGGATGGGGCTGGATAAATCAACAGCCCCAGGCCTGCCGGAACAGCCAAGTCTTGGTGGCTTTGCGGAAGGCCGGAAGGGTAGTAAGGGTCCGGATCTCCACAGGAAGATCGTTCCAAAGGGCCGGAGCAGCTACAGAGAAGGCCCTCCCCCGGGGAGTCGCCATCCGACATTGACCGGCAGATGGAATCCGGAGGAGGCCCAACCTGTGCGATCTTATGGGTCTCTGGGAGGTAATTGGCAGGAGGCGGTCTCTCAGGTAGCCAGGTCCAATACCATGTAGGGCTTTAAAAGTAACGACTAGCACCTTGAAGCGTGTCCGGAGACCAATGGGAAGCCAGTGCAGTTCCTGGAGCTGCCAAGAGTGCTGGTGTTTGTTATCTGAATAACAGAGTACAGAATAACAGAATTGGAAGGGACCTTGGAGGTCTTCTAGTCCAACCCCCTGCTCAGGGAGGAAACCCTATATTATTTCAGACAAATGGTTATCCAATCCCTTCTTAAAAATCTCCAGTGAAGTTTAATGAATAAGTACAATAAAACTATTCCAGGAAGACAGGGCCCTCTTAACAGCATTATGGGCCCCAGGAAAAGCAGCATATTTTGGAATCAGAACTAAGGAAATTTCCCCTCAGTTCTAAGTTGCTTCTCTCCTTGATTAGTTTCCACCCATTGCTTCTTGTCCTGCTTTCAGGTGCTTTGGAGTGTAGCTTCATGTCCTCTTCTGTGTGGCAGCCCCTGAGATAGTGGAAGACTGCTACCATGTCTCCCCTAGTCCTTCTTTTCATCTGTCCCTTCTCGTCATCTATCTCCAGTGGTGGCAGAATGGCAATCTTAGATAATGTCTGAAGAATGAGACTTTCTGAACCAATTTCAGCTGGCCTTTTGGTCACGCTAAAGCTGATTAGGTTGCCACAGACCATGACATCTGCTGGGACCTGTATGAAGTGCCAGGGTCTGTGCCAAGCAAATCAGCTTTAGCGTGACCAAAAGGCCAACTGAAACTGGTTCAGAAAGTCTCATTCAGACATTATCTAAGAACAAGCTGGAATGGAGAAGATGGATTGATTACATTCAAAATAAATATGGGACTAAGAAACTTCAGTTAGCTTATGAATGAATGAACAAGGAATGTTATCTAAAGTTAGCTTTACAAAAGGGGAGTTAAAGTATAAGCGAAGGTACGATGCTAAAGTTAGTTAGTTTATTTTAGTGTATGTTTGTTAAATGTTTATACCCTGTATTTGCTCTGGGAGGTTGGGGGGGGGAGGGGATGTAGGATTGGGGGGAAGGGAGGGAGGGGAAAAGTATACAATTGTAAAACTTATTAAAACTTTTTAATAAAAATAATAATAATTGGGACTGGAAAAAAAAAGATGTGTGGACTTCAACTCCCAGAATTCCCCAGCTGGCTGGGGAATTCTAGGAGTTGAAGTCCATAGGTCTCAAAAGTGGTCAACGTTAAGAAACACTGACCTAGTAGATGGATCTTGGACTCACTGAAGGTAGCTTTTTCCACAAGAGAGTGTCCTAATGATCTTTCTGGATTTATTTTTCAACCACAGCCAAGGTGGTGATCATTTATCTCCGAGGGTTGTGTTCACATTCGGCTGCTACCAGAATTCACTCAGAACTTCAGGCCACGCACGGTTCCCTTAAAACAGGTAGCCCTCAACCTACCACCATGAATGGGGACCAGAACTTCCAGGTCAATTGTTCGGCAAGCCATGCCTGATTTTACGACCACTTTCGCCACGACTGAATCATGGCAGTTGTTAAGCAAACTATGTGGTCATTAAAGCAAATCTGGCTTCCCTCCTTGACTTGTTAGAAGCCAACTGAGAAGGTCACCAACGGTGACCAAGTGACCCCAGGGTCAGTGCAACCGTCTGTCAGCGTTCAAAATATCATCCAGAATTAAATCAGCGTTCAAGGCCTAGCTTTCATCAAAGATCCAATTTAATAAGAGAGACATGTTGGTACGTCTGTGGAAACCTGAATCTGAAAGCTTCCTGGGTTTTCCACCCAGTTGAAAGTTCAAAACCTGGCCCCCACACCCACAAGTCCATCCCATGGTCCAATCTTCCTCTGCCACGCTGGCATTTCCACCCATCTAGTTCTGGTCAGGTGCAGAGACCTTGGGCTTCTAGAAAGGAATGTTTTATTTTGACAACAACACATTCTGCTCCTTACTATTCCCTCCTCCCAATTACCCCACTAATGAAACAGCGTAGTAAAATAATAGAAAGTGTGGCAGGCCAAAGATCCTAAAAGGAATATAACTACAGGCCTGACACCCTCGTAAATACATGTCAGTTAGCCAAGGGCCCAAATTTTGATCGTGCAACTGTGGGGAATGCGGTGACCATTGGAAATGTCGGTACCTGGCGGTATGTCGCTTTTTTCAAGTGCCCACTGAAAGTTTGAATGGTCGGCAAACAAAGGCACGTAAGTCAAGGACTTGACCTATGTTGATAACGCAGAGAAATATATCTTCCATCAACTTAATAGAAACGAAGAGATCAAATTGCGCTGGTTTATTCTGTTGGGAGTGTTGTAGGGCAAGCATAATTAAATTTCTCGGGATGGCATGCTTGGAAAAGCTCATGATGGCGGCCACAGCAATGGAATGGGAGCCCCAGTTGTTTTTGATTTTTGTTTTATTTCTTACTTCTTTCAGCCTGACCTGCGTACAGGTAATTCCTCAGCTGATGATGGCCACAACTGAGTCCAACATTTCTGCTGCTAAGCGAGGCATTTGTTAAGCGCGTTTCGCCCCATTTTACGACCTTTCTTATTGCCATCGTTAATCGAATCACTGCGGTTAGATCTTATAGCACCGTGGTGGGAATGACGAGGCGGCTTTAAATGATGTTAGGATGTGGTTTTGTTGTTGTTCTTTTTGCCGTGAGCAACTGGAATTTTAGGTAGTCCTCGATGTATGGCCACAATTGAGCCAGAGGTGGGTTCCTACCAGTTCGCACCAGTTCGGTAGAACTGGTTCGTCAAATCTACTGAACTGGTTAAAAGAGGTTCCATCAGTGGACCCGGAAAGCAAGCCACACCTACAGAACAGGTTCCAAAATTTTTTGAAACCCACCACTGACACACACACACACACACACAGAAACACATACACACACACACAGAAACACATACACACACACACAGTCTCACACAGAGAGAAAGAGAAAGAGAAAGAAAGGAAGAAAGAAAAAAGAAAGAAAAAGAGAGAGAGATGAAAGAAAAAAAGGAAAAAGGGACAGAGACAAAAGGAAGGAAAGAGAGAGAGAGAGAGACAGAGAGAAAGAAAGAAAACAAACACATGGCCAGCAAGCCACTCCCACCAGGTCACATGGGCGGCAAGCCACTCCCACAAAGGAGGCCACACCCACAGAGTAGGTTCGAAAACTTTTTGAAACCCACCACTGAATTGAGCCCAGCGGTTTTGTGGCTAAGCGAGGCAGTTGGGCAAGGGAATTTTGACCCTTTTTTACGACCTTTCTAGCCACCGTTGTTAAGCGAATCGCTGCAATATTTACATCCGTAACATGGTTAAGGGAACCCAGTTTCCCCATTTCGACTTTCCTCATCAGAAGACAACAAAAGGAGATTCCGTGATACTTCAACCGTCATAAATATGAGTCAATAGCCAAGCATCCGAATTTTGATCACGTGACCATGGAGGATGCTGCAATGGTTGTAAGTGTGAAAAACGGTCGTAAGTCACTTGAAGATTCACTAAATGAACTGTTGTAAGTCAAGAACTATCTATCTATACTTAGGGTACCTTCTGCGTTGTATTGTATAATAAAAGATGAATTTGACCAGCTGCTGGTTCATAACATTTGCCCGGCTTGAAGGGGAAAAAAATATTAGGATAAAACACCACGAAAGGGATTTTATAAAATAAATAGTGTTTTATTTTTTACATTGCTTATAAAACTTTTTTTTTTAACATCATCATTCAATGTTTAAAAAACGATTTAAATAGCCCTCCTTTTCATTATTAAAACATGGCAAATAAATAACTTCAGGTCCTTCTTTTTCCTGCAAGAAAGATGTCCCCCAAATTCTACCTAGACAATATTGTGCCCCCCCCAAACACACACACACACACAAAGGAAATAGAGGTAGCGGGTGCGAATTTGACCCACCCTTCGGCTGTCTTTCCAGGAGGGGAAAAAAAAAAAAAGTATCAAGGAAGGCAGAATTTTCCAGCTTCTGTCGCACAATTGTAAACGTTTCTTTTCTAATCAAGTCTTCACAAAGTCTAAGATGAATTATTATTTTCCTTTTTGCCAAAAAAAAAAAGCCACAAATGACTGTTTTAAAATTACGTTAGCATCCGTAGTAGATGCCCAAAAATATATATATATATCTGATTTTAACTTCCAGAAAGCGAGGGTTTTCCCCGCATCCCACCGCTCCCCCGTTTTTCTCAGCAAGATGTTCTTTCCTGCCAAACTTCAGGAGGACTTCAACGATGAGCGAGGGATGCGACATTCCCATCTTCGCATTCAGTGGCTGTGGCGCCAGCATTTCAGTGCAATTCCATAAGTTCCCTGTGCAGTCCACGCCCTCGTGCGGTGGCATCACCCGGTGGCTCCTTCCGAGAGGTGGTCGCGAGTTGAAAAAGTACATTGGGGGTACAAGGAGCACCCCTGGAATCAGAAGACTTAGCAGTAATAAATAAATTTTTCAGGTCGGAAAACATTCCTCGGGACTGGAGGACAGAGAGGACAATCAAGGCACCTCTCTCACGTTTTGCTGGATAAAATAAATACCCTCCCTGAGAAACATCACATACACACAAACACAAAAGACACTCCCACTCACAGCTCCTGTACCATCATCTGGCTCCACCCCGGATTCGCAAAGAGAACCAAGGAGTCAACACTTCAGCCGGAACAAGAGACACCTTGCGTTTAAAAAGACTCAAGAGAGGGGATGAATTGGCTTTTCCTCCCCACCCCTTGAATTAGAAAATCTTTCTGACGCTGGACATCCTTCAGTTAAGCTGCTCCGTACCGCTACAGCTTAGATGGGACTAGCTAGGATTCTGGAGATTTCCGCCTTCTTTCCTTCTCATACGTTGAGGCTGTAGAAGTCCATTCGCTTCCGGCAACACCTCTGAATCCATACCCAGTACAGCATGACCATGAATGTCCAGTAGCCCAAATAGATGGCCAAGCCAATGAGCAAATACAAGATCTCTGTTTGTTTGGCTTCCGTCGTCCAGTCGGCCAAGGCTTCTTGGCAGATAGTGTAGATCAGGCCTCCCAGCAGAAGAAGACCCCAGATGGAAACAGGCAGCAGAGGCATGTAGTTGCCGACCATCTTCTTCCGTCCTGAGGTGCCCCAGCTGCTCTTGTTCATGGTCAAGATGGCAAAGTACTTCGCCGGAAGTAGGCCTCCCATGTAGAGGACGGCGTAAAGGGACATGAAAAGCATGACCGGGTTACTCCTCAGCCAGCAGGCGTAAAGGGCCTTCACACAGGCCACCAGCTGGACGCAGAGCAAGACCCACAGCACGTCCCAGAGGTTGCCCCCGTAGAAGAGCCGCAGGACAGTGGCCGTGACGAAGAAGGGGAAGATGCCGGAGACCACCGACTCGTAAGTCATCCAGAGGTGATGCCGGTGCCACCAGAGGGCGTTGTAGAGCCATTCCCGGAAGTAGGACTTGGTCCAACGGGTCTGCTGAGCCAGCCAACGTAGGAATGAGGACGGGGTCTCCGAGTAGCAGCGGGAACGAGCTGTGTATCTGGCACAAGGAAAGGAGGCAAAGATTAACAAGGGAGGAAAGAAGACACAACTTGATTTGACCCCTTTCTGGTCTTGAGTACTTCCTGCACTGGTCCTTTCTCGATCATGGCTACACTAGATACGTAAGGAACTAAATTCCTGATCATAGCTACGCTAGAGAAGTGAGAGAAAGGCCATGAAAACATTATTTCCTGTCTGGATTTGTATGCAACACACCAAACTAGGTGGAAAAGGGGTTGGGAAAAATCTGTGGTTCAAGATATTATGGAAATTCAGCCTTTGTCTCTGCAAATTGCATAACTCCCTTTTCACATTACGTGCATAAAAGTTTCTTGATTTGGACAAAGCATCTTAAATAAAAGCAGAAATTAAGTTAAATGATCAGAAATTGATCATATTGTATGAACATAGCAATTCATGAACAATCTGGGGATACCAAAAAGGATTCCGTGGGCGTTAAGTGCGCAGAAGAAGCTTAAGTAATTCAAGCTTGAACCAATTTGATTTCCTAACGTAACACTTTCATAGGAATGTTTGGGCAAAGCTATATTAAGTACCAAACATTGGAAAAGGTAGGAAGACCCTGAATTTAACTTATAGCTTGATATCATAGTACCTACAAGGGCTGCTACAAGTTTCAGCTAAAAAGATAAAGCTTCAACAAAACCACAAGATTTCTTCGTGCTCTTTAAGTAAAGGTAAAGGTTCCCCTCGCATATATGTTCCAGTTGTTCCTGACTCTAGGGGGCGGTGCTCATCTCTGTTTCAATGCCAAAGAGCCAGCACTGTCCAAAGACATCTCTGTGGTCATGTGGCCAGCATGACTAAACGCTGAAGGTACATGGAACGCTGTTACCTTCCCACCAAAGGTGGTTCCTATTTTTCTATTTGCATTTTTACCTGCTTTCGAAGTGCTAGGTTGGCAGAAGCTGGGACAAGTAACGGGAGCTCACTCCATTACACGTTGCTAGGGATTCGAACTGCTGAACTGCCAACCTTCCTGATCTGAGTCCTTTGATTCCTTTGTTCCATGTTTTTTTTGTCCCGTGTTCTTTAATGAGCCGAGGTGGCGCAGTGGTTAGGGTGCAGTACTGCAGGCCACTTCAGCTGACTGCTAACTGCAGTTCAGCGGTTCTAATCTCACCGGCTCAAGGTTGACTCAGCCTTCCATCCTTCCGAGGTGGGTGAAATGAGGACCCAGACTGTGGGGGCGATATGCTGACTCTGTAAACCGCTTAGAGAGGGCTGAAAGCCCTATGAAGCGGTATATAAGTCTAACTGCTATTGCTATTGCTATTAATTGCTCCCAAAGACCTGTCTCTGTGTTTAACAACCCTATAAGTGAATATCTCTCAACCTGGGGAAGTTTAAGGAAGCCATGCTGGGTGAGGAATTCTGGGAGTTGAAGTCCACCCCTCTTAAACCTGCCCAGGTTGGGGGAAAAACTCAGCTGTAAGTCAGGAAGCCATATCTGGAGGGCTTCATGGAGGAAGTAACGTATTGAAACGGGAAGTCCTACTTGTAAAAAAGGTAAGCACTCTAAAAGAACTATCTCAACAGACTTCTCACATTTCATTCCACATGGTTCCTACTCCATCAGATACCCAGATTTCCTTACTTGGTGGCGTAGCCAATGCTCAGCATCCTGTTGGTGAGGTGCCTATCATCCCCGAAGGTGCAGTGTGTTCCAAGGAACTTTTGATTGTACCAGGATTCCAGAAATTGCTGTAGGAGGTCATTCCGATACAGACCTGATGCAACCAATAAAAAAGAAGGGATGAGATTTTTAAAAAGTGCAGCGGGTCAGGGAAATGCGTTAATCTTTTCCCACATTGCTTCATGACGTGAGGGACTTATTTAAGGCATTATTTACAGGTGGAACACCTTACCCAAGGGGCCACTGATACAGGAGACGCAGTTGAAGTAGGACTGGCAGGCTCGCTCAATGTTGAAAGCCATCCAGTAGCGCAGGCTGCTCATGAAGCTGATGTAGGAGTCGGAAAGGTTGAGGATCCTGACATCGCCGCCCACGGCCCCATAGTGTTCGTTCGACTCCAGCACCTTCACCAGTTCTACCGTGGCTTCGGGCTCCAACTTGGTGTCAGAGTCGCATACCTGGGAGAAGCCAAGAGTTTAGTCTAAAGACACTCCTTCAACTTGTCAAGGAGATCTCATTGCATATACATATACATATACATATATAGACATACACATGTACATATACATAATCATACCCAGCCTGAAGATGGCAAGTGAGACCTCGCCGAAATGTTGCCAAGACCTGGTATGCCCAAATATGGGAGGGAGCATACTGCTTAACTTTAACACTTAATTATTTCCTTGGCTCAGCTGATAAGGGAGGAGAGCTTGTGGCTTAGAGGCTAATACAACTGCCTAACATGTAAAAACAGCCCAGGTTCGAATCCCAGTAAGGGTACAGCTAGCTGATGAGAGCTAAATAGCTTGCAATAGATCTATACTAGTCTCCCTTTATTTATCAGCATAAATTATCTATATCTATATCTATATCTATATCTATATCTATATCTATATATCTATATCTATATATCTATATCTATATATATTTATGTCAAAGCACCTGGTATGCCCAAATATGGGAGGGAGCATACTGCTTAACTTTAACACTTAATTAGTTCCTTGGCTCAGATGATAAGGGAGAAGAGCTTGTGGCTTAGAGGCTAATACAACTGCCTAACATGTAAAAACAGCCCAGGTTCGAATCCCAGTAAGGGTATAGCTAGCTGATGAGAGCTAAATAGCTTGAAATAGATCTATATTAGTCTCCCTTTATTTATCAGCATAAATTATCTATATCTATATCTATATCTATATCATCTATATCTATATATCTATATCTATATATCTATATCTATATATCTATATCTATATCTATTTATGTCAAAGCACCTGGCATGCCCAAATATGGGAGGGAGCATACTGCTTAACTTTAACACTTAATTAGTTCCTTGGCTCAGATGATAAGGGAGAAGAGCTTGTGGCTTAGAGGCTAATACAACTGCCTAAATGTAAAAAACACTCAGGTTCAAATCCCAGTAAGAGTATGGTTAGCTGATGAGAGCTAAATGTGTGTGTGTGTGTGTGTGTGTGTACACACACACACACACATATACATACATACATACATACATACATACATAAACATACTTTCACACACACAAATACAATTATGTTGATGTTTGTACACCTTGGGCGCCTAGAGAGCACACTGCTCAACATAGGGAGGAAATGTATGCTATAAAATCCTAAAAACATTTTATAAATTAAAAAAAAAACTTGTCGAGAAGATCTGAATTGCTGGAACCTAGAGAACTGGGTGGGTCCTTAAGAACCCCACTGTTTCACCTCCTCTTTCCAGTCTTCAGTCCTCGCAGGGGAAGAGAAGAGGCCGTGTCAACTGATTTGGGGACTCCCCTTGGTTGCCGTAAAGCGTGGGTGGACTTGCCTGTACACGCCAGCCCGAAGGGCACAACAGGATCAGAGGAATACATAGATCACCAGGTTGAAGGTTGACTCAGCCTTCTTCTATCCTTCTAAGGTCAGTAAAATGAGGACCCAGATTGTCGGGGCAACAGGCTGACTCTACACACTATTTAGAGAGGGCTGTAAGAGCGCTATGAAGTGGTATATAAGTCTAAGTCAGAGGTGGGTTCCTACCAGTTCGCACCTATTCGGTAGAACCGGTTCGTCAAATCTACCGAACCGGTTAGAAGAGGTTCCACCAGTGGACCCGGAAAGCAGGCCACACCTACAGAAGAGCTTCCAAAATTGTTTGAAACCCACCCCTGGTCCTTCGATATGATTATTCTACACTATCATGCTCCTATTTATAAAACTCAGTGCCTCTGTGGAAGGTAAGGATGACTACTGCGTTTGTGGTGCAATCAGAACATTGCGTGTGTTGAAGTTGTTTTAACGCAAACCAAATATGCCTTTTAAAAAACAAGTTTGCATCACATTCTTATGCAGGCCAGTGCTGTATGTGAGGTAATTTAAGGTGGTTCTGACAAGTGTCGTCGGCATCTTCATATCCGGTCACATGGGTGGCAAGCCACTCCCACAAAGGAGGCCACACCCACAGAGTAGGTTCGAACAATTTTTGAAACCCACCACTGGTCTAAGTGCTATTGCTACATAGATTGTACCCGTCTGTGAGAATTCTTGGGAATTAAGAGGAATTCTTGGGAAATAAGAGGAAGAACAACAGCTTATACAGTAGTAGTTTCTCTGGAAAATAAAGGGTGGTTTCTACAGGAAGTGAAAGCCATGAGTACTAATACTACTTTTATTGCAAAGCGAGTTACAGAGTCTTGAAAGTCTAAAATGACTTTCCCTTTCCCCTGTCTTTACTTTCCACAGAATTAGATCCCTTCTGAGATCTTTTCTCTAACTGCCTTTCTGCTTTGGACTCAGATGTCTTTTATCAGACTAGGCCAGGGTGTGTGTGTCTCCAAACGTGGCAGCTCTAAAGACTTGTGGACTTCAACTCCCAGAATTCCTCAGCCCGCCATGTTGGCTGGGAGATTCTGGGAGTTGAAGCCCACAAGTCTTAAAATTGCCAGGTTTGGAGACTTCTGGTCTGAACGGTGACTCTTCCTCTTGTCTCCCAAGCTTACTGTCACAGCCCGTTCCATTTGCATCAATTACCATGCCATGGAAGTGCATAGTCTAGTAAAGGGGGTCTCCAACTTTGGCAACTTTAAGGCTTATGGACCTCAACTCCCAGAGTTCCTCAGCCAGCTGAGGAACTCTGGGAGTTGAAGTCCACAAGTCTTAAAGCTGCTAAGGTTGGAGACTCCCGGTCTAGTAGACAACCAAGTGCAACCATTCTCATGTATAACAATCACTGATTGACTTAAAAAGATAACAGTTCACTTCCTCCCCCCCCTGAATAGAATGGAAATGAAAGCTATCTAACTTTGGAACCAATGCAAATGCAAATGAGGAAATGCATGATTTGTTTTTTAGAAAATCAAGATTACAGGGCTAAACATAAAGGGGCGGAAGAGATTAAAAAGGAAGACATCCTATGGAGAGTAATTCATGAAGCTTTTTTTGGGAGGGAGATCAGTCAAGGCCGGTGAGGTCCCACCACCCAAATTTTGTTGGGAGCATTTTAGCTGCCACAGGGTGGCAAATTGGTGGGCTGCCAGAGCTTATATAATTACCACGCTAGAATCCGAAATCCTAGACATTGTAATGAATGAAATAATACAAATCAAAACCCAACAATAGCAGATGGAAGATACGCAACTTTCAAGACCAATAAACAACTGGGTGGTAAACTGCTTGGATGAAGAATAAATGGTGAGGGCCAGTTTCCTGGGCCATGTACCTCCCAGATGTGCCAAACTATAAATCCCAACATGTCCAGACATGATCAGATGCCAGGGTGAATTTGCCGGAACATTTGGAAGAGACTAGTTAAAGATGTTGATCTGGAATTCAAATCTCTACTTAGGTCTGAAGGCCAATGTATGTTTTGGGGAAAAGTCACTATCTGTCAACCTTCCAGAAAAGATAAGATTGAAGAGGAATAGATTATACCCCACGTTCCTCTTCACATGGAAGGTGAGATAAATTCCATAGTACTATAGAATAGAATAGAATATAGAATGGGAATAAAATAGAATAGAAAATATAGAATAGAATAGAATATAGAATAGGAATAGAAAAGAAAATATAGAATAGAAGAGAATAGGAATAGAATAGAATAAGAGAGTTGGGAGGGAATTTGAAGATCTTCTAGTCCAACCCCCTGCTTAGGCAGGAAATCCTATACCACTAGAGACAAATAGTTATCCAACATCTTCTTAAAGACTTCCAGTGTTGGAGCATTCATAACTCCTGGAGGCAAGTCGTTCCACTGATTAATTATTCTAACTGTCAGGAAATTTCTCTTTAGTTCTTCTCTCCTTGATTAGTTTCTACCCAGTGGTGGGTTTCAAATTTTTTTAGAACCTCTTCTGTAGGTGTGGCCTGCTTTGTGGGAGTGGCTTGCCGGCCATGTGACTGGGTGGGAGTGGCTTGCCAACCATGTGACTGAGTGGGAGTGGCTTGCCAGCCATGTGACTGGGTGGGCATAGCCAACTTGTAAAATGTGGTGAAACTCACTTAACAACGCTCTTGCTTAGCAACCAAAATGTTGGCTCAGAAACTCTGGCATTTGAAGCATGCAAGTCTTAAAACTGTCAAGTTACAAGACCCTTGCACCCCTAACCCTTTAGAAAAAAAACCCAGGGGTGTTCAAACTTGACAGCTTTAAGATTTGTGGACTTCAACTCCCAGAATTCCTCCTCTCGCTCTTCATCTTGATGATGTGCGGACGGGCGGGGGAGGGAGCTGGAACCGGTTCTAAACGGCACTGTAGATTTGTGGAACCTCTTCTATAGAAGAGGTTAGAACTGGCAGGAACCCACCCCTGTTTCCACCCATTGCTTCTTGTCCTGCCCTCTGGTGCATTGGAGAATAGGTTGCCCCCCCCCCACCTCTTCTTTGTTCCTGAAATATCGGAACCCTGCTATCATGTAACCCCTTGGGTTCCATAAAAGGATAACACGAATAAAAGTTGGGTACCTGAACATAATCCACTGAATTCCCAAGGGCCTTGAACGCCGTGTACATGACTTCTCGCTTCCCGCCCCATTTCTGCATGATGCAGACACATCTCTTGGTGCGGATCAGTTCTTCCACCACAAGTTGGCCGGGATCTTCCATATCAATCTCGGTGTACTGAGAGGGCTCATCCCCAGTATGGTAACCGCCGTCCCCATTCTCCATATCCAACTGAGGTTGATGGTGGTAGTTGTTCTCCCAAACAAAAGTCCCCATATCTTCTCCGGCGAAGACTTCCCGGAACATATCCATCATGTATCGGTCCTCGTTGCTGTTCCCATCCACCACCATGATGATCCGGAGTTTCTCTGGGGGATACAGGGTGGCCTTGACCGATTGAAGGCACTCGCGGAGGTAGGCTGGGTCCTCCTGGTAAGCAGAGATGGTGAGGGCCACCGACTTGGTGTAGCTGCACGACAGAGAGTCTCTCCGCATCCTTTTGTGCTCCAGGAAAGCAAAGAAGCTTTGGATGATGAGGTGGAAGGTGAGGAAGGCTCCGTAGAGACCAAAGGCCATGATGTGGTATTGGTCAGAGACCAGCTGGATGCCCTGGATGTAGGCCCATGCCAGCACTGATAATATGAGCAAGGCAAAACCAATGGTGATGACTCGACGTCCCGCCGAGACAAAAAATTTGGTGGCTTTGGAAACATCCATTCCTAGAAAAAAAGGAAAGAAAAAAACCAGGGAGGTGAGTCATCTCAGTTTTTATCATCTTCTTTTCATGACCCCATAATCCCTTGCCGGGTGGAGTCTGGCCAAATGAATGGAGCTAGCAGACTATTTTAATGGCCAGATGCTTTTCCTGTTGCCAATGCGGAGTTTTTTCCCCAGCAGATATATTCACCTTGTGCCCAGAGAGAGAAATCTCTGCCTCTCCCTAGGATCGAACTCATGGCCTCCTGATTGTGAGGCGAGAACTCCGCCTCTAGGCCACCACGCCACTTAGTAACCTCAGTTTTTATGATACGGATTTAATATTTATTTTGTAGGGATAGACCCAGAGTGCCAGCTCACAAGGACATCAAAGAGGCAAAAGCCCAGGGGTGGGTTTCTCGCCCCGTTCCAACCGGTTTGGTTGGAACGGGGCCAGCGGCGTCCTCGTGCATGCGCGCAGTGCACGCATGCGTACTAGCGTCTGTGCGATGCTCCAGCTGCTCCTGGAGGATCGCGCAGGCGCTGTATGCGTCCTGCGCATGCGTGGAAGCGCAGAACTCGTCAAAACCGGCTAAGGACCGCGGGCGGGCGGGTGGGCCCTTCGCCGTTCCCGGAAGTTACTTACTTCCGGGTTCGCCGACCAACCGGTTCGCGGGGACCGCCGCGAACTGGTTGAAACCCACCCCTGCAGAAGACCTTCTTCAACCTACATCTCAGTTAATGGCTGGCCGAGGGATGAAGTGACGTTTTGGGGTGTCGTTGAATTGAACTAGGCATTGGATCACACACACACAGAGAAACACACACACACACACACCATACCAAATCATAAACCATGTCTCACAAACACACGTGGCTGACTTCATAAAGGGTAATCGAGGCGGGTCATATGTGTAAAACTCCCATCCATAAATCGTGATTTGTGGTTCTAACATGGTTCTAACATGCCCTGAGTCTCTTTGAGAGTGGGCGGCATGCAAATTAATTATTAAATAAATAAATAAATAAATGGTCGTACATGAGACCATCCCAGACTCTTTCAACCACGATTCGAAGAAGCTCTGACTTGGTACGCATGCAAAAAACCTTCGTGACCAGAGGTGGTATTCAGCCAGTTTGGAACCGGTTCATCTGAACCAGTAGCAGAAATGACCCGCCTACCTGCCCCAGCTCTAATGCTATCCTATTTAGGCATGTTTTCGAGGCCAGGCACATGCGTGAGCAAAGAGGTTGCATGGAAGGCGTGCGTGCAAGCAAATCACATGTGCAAAAGGCCGGGCGCATGCACAGAAGGGGCGCGCGTGCGGACGCGAAGCGAGCAGGCGCACGCGGGGTCGAACCAGTGGTAACAAAAGTGTGAAACCCATGGCTGTTTGTGGCTATTTAAAACATGGTGGAATCAGGCCAAGTGAAGCTCAACCATCCAACTACTAAACGACTTGCAAATTATTCTTCCTGGGTTGACCGGCAAGGTGAAAGGGGCTGTTGGCATTTTCCATTAGGCAAAAAAAAGGGGGGGGTTGAGATGCTCCCCTCCCAGCCTGGGTGGGTTCCTCCTTCTCAGGCTGCGCCCACCCCAAGCATCCCTAAGCTAATTTCCTGGCACGGTCTCAGAACAAAAAAAAGGCTGTTAAATATATATATATATTTACAGAGCCAAGAAAAGAGGCGTTTCTTCAAAAGCTGAGCCATTGGCAGCTATGGTCCACTGAATAAATAAACGGCAGAGTATTGGGATGGTATGTGTGATTACCCCTTGTAGGTATACGTGTGTGTTCTTTCTTACTTAACCCTTCCCGAGACAGTATCAAAACCTCCCTTTTTTTCTATCTTCACCATTCAGGGCGCAATCATATTTTATAGGGCAGGGCAGGCCCCAAGTGTTAAGATAAAACCCTTGCCTGGGGCAGCACCTAGGTAAGAACCGAAGGCATAAAAAAGCAAATCAAACATAGTTAAATAGTTTATCACAGTTTATGGGGGTTTTTTTTGCAGATGAGTTTTCTGCCTCTGGTGGGAAAAAAAAATACTTTGATTAGTCTCGGGTAACAGGCAGAAAAGGACTTTAGAAACAAGGGCAGGTGGTCCTTGAGTCACGACTATAACTGAGCCCAACGTTTCCATCGCTAAGCGAGACAGGCGTCGCGTTTTGCCTCCATTTTATGGTTCCACCACAAAACCGCGGACGACAAAATTGCGCTCGACGAAAGCGCGCATTTGACGTCATCACAGCGCGACGAAAACATCGCGCTGTGATCGATAAATGTAAAAATAAAGCGAAAACCTTACCCTAACCCCCCCAAACCGAACCCTAAACCTAACCCTAACCCTTAACCTAACTGCTTTAATTTTATTTTTATTTCAATTTTTTTATTTTTTTCGTCGCGCTGTGATGATGTCAAATGCGTGCTTTCGTCGAGCGCGATTTTGTCGTCCGCGGTTTTGACGGGTCACGCATTTTATGACCTTTCCCCCCCACCGCTGTTGAGTGAAGCGCCGCAGTTGTCAAGTTAGTAACCCGGTTGTTAAGCGGCCTCCCCATTGAGTGTGCTTGTCAGAAAAAAGGGATTGCACAATCCCAGGACACTGCAACTGTCATAAATATGGAGCAATTGCCCAGCGCCTGAATTTTAAGCAAGGGAACACGGGGATACTGCGATGGTCGTTCAGTGTGAAAAATGGTCTCAATATTTTAAAAAATGATCTCATCCATTACATACAGCATGTCGTTTTTGTTACAAGTGTTTTTGCATCCATATTCTCAATTACGTATACAATCACAGATTTTCCGTCTAATATAACTAAATACCTCACTTTCATTGTACAATGTATATTCAATTACAGTTAATATTATTATTATTCTCCCAATAAACCTAATTCCCTTACACTCTTGATTGTCTGTTTTAATAACAATATACCTTTATATAATCACAGATCCCAATGTGAAAGAGATTTACCAACCATTTATATTTGTAGATCACTGTTTTCAATGATGTATAATCCCACCAATCAACCATCGAGTATGCTTATGTTCATTATTGTCCTTGTACATCATACATTCAAACAAAGATGTTATTCCTTCAACAAAGTATTCTAAATAGTCACTTCATATATATATACCAATTTTTAATTACTTCCTTATTAAAATTATTTATCAACAAGATATCTTTATAATATATTCTTAGGGTTATACATTATATCACCAATCCTCTATCAAGTATACATAAATTCATTGTTATCCTTATCCATTTTAAAACAAATAGGATTTACTTCTGAGCAAAGTAGGAATCCCCAGGAGAACAAAACCTTGAGATCCTGGAAGAGTTTTGCCTTATTTTAATTAATTTGTATCCTGCCTCTATTGTTTATTTTAAATAACTCAAGAGAACCGCCATATCCATCACCTGTTCCTCCTCCTCCTCCTCCTCCTCCTGTTTTTCCCCACAACATAATAACCACCCAGTGAGATGAGTTGGGCTGAGCAAGAATGACTGGGCCAAGGTCACCAGCCAGCCAGCTTTCATGGCTAAGGCGGGACTAGAACTCACCGTCTCCTGGTGTTTGGGCCAGTCCTCCAATCAGCTTTTGTGCCTATTGCAGAACTAGAACTCACTATCTCCAGTAATTGGCTCAGTTACCCAACCAGGTTAAATGGTGAAGATGGAACTAGAATTCATAGTCTCCTGGTGATTGGCCCAGTCACCCAATCAGCTTTCATGCCCATTGCAGAACTAGAATTCACAGTCTCCTGGTGATTGGCCCAGTCACCCAATCAGCTTTCGTGCCTATTGCAGAACTAGAACTCACAGCCTTGGCCGATTGGCCCAAAGCCCCCCCCCCCCCAGCCGGCTTTCACACCTAAGATAGGACTAGAACTCACCGTCTCCTGCTTTCTATCCTGATGCCTTAACTACTAGACTTAACTGGCTCTCGAGCCTTTTTATGAGGATCTTTAAGGCGGAGTTTCACTTTTTCCGACTCGAGTCTCAACTTCTCCTATTGCCAAACCACCACATGCAATTGCGACATCATCGGGGGTGGGAAGCACACATGACCAGCTGTGCACCAATGCATGCATCTGGACAGTCATGTGAACAAACATACCGGGGGGAGATGAAAAAGCTGACTGTGTGTTGTTATGGGAGAATTCCATAGCAACATGCTTTGGGTAGCATTGTTACTAATTTGGGCGAAATTGCAAACTGTGAGCCAAGAGGAACACCGATCTACACTGAGCTCAACCCTAAACCTGGAAGGTAGCCTTGTCCAAGCCATAGTCTCTCTCTCGCCCTCCCACTTGCAAGAGAGGAGGTCATCTATGAGGCTTCCGGGAGTGTTGACTTATTAGCTAGGTCAGCTAGTAGCCCAAGCTATAGGGGCTGCCCTTGAAGAGTGTTCGGAGACTGCAGTTGGTCCAGAATGCAGCCGCGCGAGCGATATCAGGGGTACCCCGGTACACCCGTGTTACACCTATCCTCCGCGAGCTGCACTGGCTCCCTATTAGTCTCCGGACACGCTACAAAGTGCTGGTAATTACCTTTAAAGCCCTACATGGCACTGGACCTGGATATCTGAGAGACCGTCTCCTGCTACACACCTCCCAACGTCCAATAAGAACTCACAGGTTAGGCCTCCTCCGGGTGCCGTCTGCCGGACAATGCCGGCTAGCGACCACTCGAGGGAGAGCCTTTTCTGTTGCTGCTCCGGCTCTGTGGAACGAGTTACCAACAGAGATCCGGACCCTCCCCACCCTTGCGGCCTTCCGGAAAGCCACCAAAACATGGCTGTTCCAGCAGGCCTGGGGTTGCTGACTCAAATCAGGTCAACCCCCAACTAAACCGGATGTATGTTGTATTTTTAAATTGTTTGTATTGTTTTATGTTCTCCCCCTGTATGTTATTTTATTTTATTCGTACTTATAAGCCGCCCTGAGTCCCCCCCCCCCCCGGGATTGGGCGGCATATAAACCCATTAAATTGCTAATTGCATTTTCACCTCTCTAATAACAACAGCGCTTAGACTTATATACCCGTTTACAGTGCTTTACAGCCTTCTCTAGAGTCAGCATATTGGCCTCCCCCCCCCCCCAGCAATTTGGGTCCTCACTTTACCCACTTCGGAAGAATGGAAGGCTGACTCAATCTTGAGCCGGTCAGGACCGAACTCCTGGCAGTCAGCAGAATTAGCTTGCAATACTGCATTCTAATCACTGTGCAACATGGATGGATGGATGGATTGATGGATGGAAGGAAGGATGAATGGAAGGAAGGAGTAAAAAGGAAGAACAATAGCACGTAGACTTACACACCGCTTCACAGTGCTTTTACAGCCCTCTCTAAGCGGTTTACAGAGTCAGCTTATCGCCACCGACAACCTGGGTCCTCGCTTTATCGGAAGGATGGAAGGTTGAGTCAACCTTGAATGCTCTTGTTAATGTAGCCCTCTACTCTAAAGCTTGAATTTTAAGACAGTGTTGGGTGTAGTAGTCAAAGGCACAGGGCTAGAAACTAGGAGATTGTGACTTCTAGTCCCACCTTCGGCACAAAGCCAGCTAGGTGACTTTGGGCCAGTCCCTTCCTCTCAGCCCTAGGAAGAAGGCAATGGCGAGCCACTTCTGAAAAACATTGGCAAGACATTGCAGAGAATTGTTCAATTTCCAGGAATCAAAATCAACGTGAGGCTTGGTGACGACACAGAATCTCTCCCAGTAGTTTATGTGCAGCTTTCACGACTGGTAAATCTGCCAAGCCCAGTAGATTACATGCAGATCCCTAGTGACCAAGCAGATGGAGAGGGATCACAAACTCAGTCTCCTACCTAAACATAAGCCATCATTCTAAGTCAGTATTTCCCAACCTTGGCAATTCGAAGACATGTGGACTTCAACTCCCAAGAATTCCCCAGGTGAAATCTTCAAGGGGGCCAAAGTTGAGAAATACTACTCTAAATTAAAAGAATGTTGATGTAGGAGAAATGGGGCAAGGAAGATAGCAAAACTTCAGCTCCTGAGATGGGGCTGAACTACAGCTTCTATCTATCCCGGCAGCCGGGCTAAGGAGTTTCAGTGTTTCAATTTCGAAAGATTTTTTTTAAAAAAATTAAATCATAATTTATTAAACTTGTACACCACCCAACTCTGAATGACTCCGAGGGCCTCACCGGCATCAAACAATGATGAAATCTGGGTCTCCTGCTTGGGGTTGGACTAGATGACCTACAAGGTCCCTTCCAGCTATTCTCTTATTCTGTTCTGAATAAAAGACTCATCGAGCCAAATCAATGGAAATAAGCGATAAAGATAAAAGACGGGAAATGTGATAGATCAAAGGGGACAGGCTCCCTCTCCCCCTCCCCAAACACTTTGCCAAAAAGACTTGGATGAAGTGCTATTAAAATGGAATCGATTTTCCTATCTGAGATCTAGGTCAGTGGGCTTTGCAGCCTATTTGAGAACGGATCTCCCAGTTTCATTGACCCACAAGTACGGTCCCCAAAACCAAAGACGAGGCCGCGATGCACACAACTCCCAGATGGGAGCCCTGATGGGAACAAGCAAAGCGAGTTTAAATCAAGTTGGACTCTTCGCTCCTCCGGTCAATCTTTGCCAATCCCGATCAGAAAGTGGGAGCCTCTGGTTTTCAAGGCAAGCCAGCTTGCTCAGAGAAAAGACACACAACCCATTCAGTTCTGCCTATCCCTCTTTCTTTTTCTTTTGGTACCAACCAAGAGTTTTGGTTCTTCTCCCCGGGCTGCCGATAGCGGCTCGCTCGCAAGCTCTTAACTTTTGGGCTCCGGCTCCATTGTTTTAAAAGCAGCGTGCCTAACCTTCACCTGCCTTCTCCCGCTCGCCTGGGTCGGGCTAGAAAGGATCGCATGAGCGATCACGCCTATTCTTTGCAATGAATCCAGGCTGGAATACACAATCAAAACGCGCCCATCAAGAAAAGAACTCTCCATTAATGGGGATGAAACACACACACACACACACACACACACACACACACACACACACACACCCCTACCCCCCCAACTCTCTCTCGTAAATGAACCTTGGTTGAATAATCTTCCCCCCAAAGCATCTCTATGCAGATCGCAGGAGATTTTTAGATGCTGACGCTTCATGTTTTCAGCTTCAACTTGGACTTAATATCTATTTTATATAAAAAGAGGCGATTCAAGGTTTGGGGTCCGTCCCCCCCTCCCTTCCGCTTCCCGTGGGCTAAGACCACCGCTTCTAAAACCAACCCTCCAATTCCTGAAATGTGCACCGAGTTGGAGCCCTGGGGTGGAGGGAGGGAGAAAGCGCACTCTGCACGCTCTCAGAGGCACCTTCGTCCTCTGGTTAGGGGTAGCCCCTGAAAGCAGACCCACCCCCGGCGCAAACTCGGATCGTCGCCTATGCAAGGGGTGGGGGGCTTGTTGCAGAACCTCGCAGCATCCTCCCCCGCACACACACACACACACAAACACACACACATCCCAGCCATTGTTACAGCGCTGTATCCCCCTGGAAGAATTCAACCCCGCTACCGAAGCGGCTCCGTTGCGGTGGCATCCCCGCTCCGCTCCGGTGTCCCCCCACCCAGCTCGCCCTTCCCTCTCCAAGCCCCGCGAACCCGTCTGCCCGCCCGTCCGTCCGTCTCTCGCCGGCCAGTTCTTACCTGCAGCGCCGGGGCTTGGAGCAGAGCAGCCCGCGCAGGACCCGAGCTGGCTGGCCGAGAAAGCGGGGTTGTTGCACGCCTGGCGGGGGAAGCTTTTGAATCGGGAGGGGCGGCCTCTTCCCTGCGTCAGGGATGGGCCGGGCCGCCTTTCATGTCCCTGCCCCATTCCTGGGCTGCGTTGCTTAAGTCCGGCGTCTTGGGTGGGGGGCCCCTAATCCCTCGGCCGGCCGCCCCGCCGGGGGGGAAACACGCCCCTGACTCATGCTTGGTGGGCGTTTTCCCCGTCTCCCCGCCTGGCCTGAGAACGTGCGAAAAGGGATGGCTCGCCCGTGAAAGGAGGCGGCCGGGGTTTTGAGCGATGGGGCCCCCCGGAATTGAAACAAATAAATGAAAAGCCTCCGTCGAGGGGACGCCGACGCCTGGCCACTTGGTGGACGTGTCCGTGGAGAGCACAGGCTGTGGCTCTCCGGTGGGTGTTTTGCAGGTTTTGGCTGCTGCTGGGGGAATCTCCTGGTGGTCCCCTATCTCTAAACCCATACAAGCTCTACTCCTCCTCCTCCTATTGAGTTTACCCAAGAAACTCACTCACTCACTCACTCTCTCTCTCTCTCTCTCTCTCTCTCTCTCTCTCTCTCTCTCTCTCTCTCTCTCTCTCTCTCTATTTATAGAGAGAGTTTAGCAAAGAAACTCTCTTTCTTTCTCTCTTTCTCCTCTCTCTCTTTCTCCTCTCTCTTGCTCTCTTTCTCCTCTCTCACTTTCTCCTCCCCTCTCTCTTGCTATCTCTTTCTTTCTCCCTTTCTCTCTTCTCTCTCTATCTCTCTTTCTCCTCTCTCTTTCTTTCTCTCGCTCTTTCTCCTCTCTCACATTCTCCTCCCCTCTCTTTTGCTATCTCTTTCTTTCTCTCTTCTCTCTCTATCTCCCTTTCTCTCTTCTCTCTCTATCTCTCTTTCTCCTCTCTTTCTTTCTCTCGCTCTTTCTCCTCTCTCACATTCTCCTCCCCTCTCTCTTGCTATCTCTTTCTTTCTCTCTTTCTCTCCTCTCCCTCTCCCTTTCTCTCTTTCTCCTCTCTCTCTCTTTGTCTCTATGTATCTCTTTCTCCTTTCTCTCTTTCTCTCACTCTCTTTCTCCTCTCTTTCTTTCTCTCGCTCTTTCGCCTCTCTCACTTTCTCCTCCCCTCTCTCTTGCTATCTCTCTTTCGCTCTTTCTCTCCTCTCTCTCTATCTCCCTTTCTCTCTCCTCTCTCTCTCTCTTTATCTCTATATATCTCTTTCTCCTCTCTTTCTCCTCTCTTTCTCTCACTCTCTTTCTCCTCCTTCTCTCGCTCTCTTTATCCGCTCTCTTTCTCCTCCCCTCTCTTTTTCTTTCTCTCTCTTTCTCTCCTCTCTCTCTCTCTCTGTCCCTTTCCCTCTTTCTCCTCTCTCTCTCTCTCTCTCTGTTGCCTTTAGAAAGAAAAGATTTCAATGCCCCTCCTTGAACTTTGCACAGGATCAGGAAACCCTGGGATGGATTGGGTTAAGATATTGGTTAGGGCTTGGTTCAGTTTTACAGAAAACTGAAATAGGTGCTTTGGGGACAGGTTTGCGCCCCCCCCCCCAATAGCGCAACACAGCTCACCACAACTAGCCAGGTTTACTTGATAGGATAAACCAGGGGTCTCCAAAACCTGGGCACTTGAAGATTTGTGGACTTCTGGTTAAGGCATTCTGGGAGCCAAAGTCTACAACTCTTCAAGTTGGAAAGTTTGGCGACACCTCCCCTATCCCGCCCCAATATAAACCATAAGTTGTGGGTTATGAACATCATTGCTTCAGCCACAAGCCAGCCAAACGCAGGGCAGCTGGGTGCATCATCTAAAACCACCACCCAAGACCCTGCCCAGCATGTCTCACATCGCAGCCTGTGTTGGGACAAAATTTGGAAGTGTTTGGCATGCTGTGACGAAAGTGGAATATAAATCTAATAAACAGGGAGGGCCTTTTCCCCCAGGTCTTCCTAGCCATGCTGAATCAGAAACATTAAACTCAGTTTAATCATGGCTGAGGGTTTCTTGGTGTGGAGAAGCTCTGCCTTGCCTTCCAACTGAAAGCAAAACCGTTTTGCACTCACATTTGCTGGAATTCCAGGAAAAGGAGGTGGGGAAAAGGCTCACAAGGTTGAAGATCAGGCTGATGCAATCAGGACATGCTTCAGACAAGTATTTGAGGCTGGGGAAATCCAATCAGTGGGATAAGGCTATGGGATAGAGAGGGGGTGGGGGAGAGGGAAGGAAGGAAGTAGCGAATGGAAGAGTGAATGGAAGAGAAGAATGATAATCCAATCGAATGAATGAGGTAGCGTGACCCTCGGGAGGAGGCCAATAACAAAGCAGCAAAGGGGAATCAAGGAAGCCTAAGAACTGGAGGGGCCCTTGAGGTCATCAAACCTGGGGGTTGGCTCCACAGGAGTGCAAATTAACGCAATTTGCTGGCTTTCCAGCTTCTGCTTTAAGTTCACATTAGTGAAGGAGTCAGGGGTTTCCTTGGTGAACTGACCTTAGGATGAGATCTTCCTAGCATTCAACCAGGATTTGGCTGCCTGTACCTTTAAGGTCTTCCGCTCTAGGAAGACGGAGAACCAGGTGTGATCTTCCTGCAGTATAAAGTGGAATTGCCTCTCTAGGAGCAGCTTAGCTCTGTATTCCAAGGGTTTCCCACCTTGGCAACGTTAAGACTTGTGGACTTCAACTCCCAGAATTCCCCTGGCTGGGGAACCAGTGCCCAATCTTGGCAACGTTAAGACTTGTGGACTTCAACTCCCAGAATTCCCCCGGCTGGGGAACCAGTGTCCAATCTTGGCAACGTTAAGACTTGTGGACTTCAACTCCCAGAATTCCCCCGGCTGGGGAACCAGTGTCCAATCTTGGCAACGTTAAGACTTGTGGACTTCAACTCCCAGAATTCCCCTGACTGGGGAACCAGTGTCCAATCTTGGTAACATTAAGACTTGTGGACTTCAACTCCCAGAATTCCCCTGGCTGGGGAACCAGTGTCCAATCTTGGTAACATTAAGACTTGTGGACTTCAACTCCCAGAATTCTCCAGGGAATTCTGGGAGTTGAAGTCCATGAGTCTTAATGTTACCAAGGTTGGAGACCCCTTGCTCTATTCCATTTCCTCTAAAAACAATCGGTACTCTTTTAACTGTATTTCAGAAGCATGGCTTCCTGGAGCTCAGTTAGGCTTCCTGCCAAGGTAGAGGTCAAAGGTTGTGGTTTCTTGAGCATCCTTTATCGACTTGTTATATCATTGTTAGCCTCACCTTGATTGACCTCTTTGTACTTGTCCCAGCTTCTGCCAACCTAGCAGTTCGAAAGCACATAAAAATGCAAGTAGAAAAATAGGGACCACCTTTGGTAGGAAGGGAACAGTGTTCTATGTACCTTTGGTGTTGAGTCATGCCAGCCACATGACCACGGAGACGTCTTCAGACAGTGCTGGCTCTTTGGTTTTGAAACGAAGATTAGTACCACCCCCTAGAGTCGGGAACAACCAGCACATATGTGCGAGGGGAACCTTGACCTTAAGTTTTATATAACTCACTTCAACCCGTCTGAGCTCCTGCAATACTCTAAACATCAAAATGGAGTTACAATCCGAGCGTTGTGTTCGGATGTCACAGCTCAATGGATGACGTGGTTAACACCTGCCAACTGCAGACGAAACGTTGACCTGCCCAACCTTGTTCCTTGCCTGGTCTAACAGAGGAGATGTGAACCGTGCCGATTGGACAAATGCTTCAATAGACATGAATCATGTTGATTATGATTAGACCAGACACTTACCCCACTTAATCAAGGTTTATCAAAGTTGAATTAGAAAACAAGGGGTTTCCCCCCCTCTGAAACAGTCGAGAACAAGCTCTGTATCCGTTGAAAGAGACGTTCGCGCTTGGCAGACTGAACCTGGGCTGCAAAACTTTAAAGGGCCACTGGAGGGAGGCAGAGAGAGAAAGACACACACACATAGAAACAGTAACGCTTTGCTGCCCCCTCGCTCTTCTCTGCGATTCTGCAATTTCCTCTATCCAATGTGGCTCCTGTTTTACCTGCAGACGGTGCCATGAATATATTCTGGCATCTTCCAGGTTAAGGCTAAACAACAGACACCATTCTGTCTGAAACATTGGCAAGCTGTGGCCCGTCGATGACCACAATAATGAGAGAGGAAGGCCCATGATGTCATCCCATATACAGACTTTGCTTGTGAAATGTTACCTGCCATTATGGGATCTAGAGACAAAAGAGCGACTGTTTTGCCCCACCATAATGTAGCTGTGGGGGGATTAGTCAGTCAGTTCAGATTCAGGCCATTAATTGAGTCGGTTTTCCATTGAGCAACGGAGGGGGGAATGGCTAGGACTTATTTCATTATCTGTTTCTTTCTCGTGACGGCTGATGCACCAAAAAGCCTGGGCTCGTGCAGGAATACAGATCACAGATCACAATTGAGCCCCCAGATGTCTGTCGTTAAGTGAAATATTTGCGGAAAATGAGTTTTCTTGCCGTCGTCGTTAAGGGGGAATCACTGCAGTCGGTAAGTTAGTAACACGGTTGTTAAGTAAATCTGGCTTCTTCCCCCATTGACTTTGGTTGTGAGACGGTCGCAAAAGGGAATTGTGTGACCTTGGGGAACCCGGTAACGGTCATAAATACGAACCAGCTGCCAAGCGTCTCAGTTTTGATCACATGATGATGGGGTTGCTGTAGAGGTTGTAACTATGAAAAATGGTGGCATTTTACAGTGCTCTTCTAACTACAAACGGTTCCTAAATGAACTGCCGTAAGTTGAGGACTGCTTGTAACATTCTCCGGGCAGTTTAGACTTTAGAAAGTGACTTAGAAACATGGTTTCTTTTTTCATATTTATACAATTAATCCTTGACTTGCAACAGTTCATTTAGGAACGGTTCAAAATTCCCACAGCACTGAAAAAAAAAAGTGAATTACGGACGTTTTGTTACACACGACCATTGCAGCATCTTCATGGTCACAAGAAATCAAAATTCAGATCCTTGGCTCACATTTATGACGGCTGCAGTGTCCCAGGGTCACGTGATCCGTTTTTGTGACCCTTCTGGCCAGCAAAGCTAATGGGGGGGGGGGGGAATCCAGATTCATTTAAGAACCCTGTTGCCAACTTAACAAAGGCAATGATTCATTTAACAACTGTGGCAAGAAAAGTTGTCAATTGGGGCAAAACTCACAAATGTTTCACTTAGCAACATAAATGTTGGGTTAAGTTGTGGTCGTACCTTGAGGACTACCTGTATTTCCATACCTACCATATAATATATAGAGAGTATAGGTTATAGGATATAGGGTAGGGTATCTGCCTGCCTGCCTACCTACCTACCTACCTATTGTCCGTCCGTCCGTCCGTCCATCCATCCATCCATCCATCCATCCATCCATCCATCCATCCATCCATCCATCCATCCATCCATCCATCCATCCATCCATCTATCTATCTATCTATCTATCTATCTATCTATCTATCTATCAAGAGCCAAGGTGGCGCAGTGGTTAAATGCAGCACTGCAGGCTACTGCTAGATCAACAGGTCAGCGGTTCAAATCTCACCGGCTCAGGGTTGACTCAGCCTTCCATCCTTCCGAGGTGGGTAAAATGAGGACCCAGATTGTTGGGGGCAATATGCTGACTCTCTGTAAACCGCTTAGAGAGGCCTGAAAGGCCTATGAAGCGGTATATAAGTCTACTGCTATTGCAGTTCAGCGGTTCAAATCTCACCGGCTCAGGGTTGACTCAGCCTTCCATCCTTCTGAGGTGGGTAAAATGAGGACCCGGATTGTTGTTGGGGGCAATATGCTGACTCTGTAAACCGCTTAGAGAGGGCTGAAAGCCCTATGAAGCGGTATATAAGTCTAACTGCTATTGCTATTGCTATTGCTATTGCTATTGCTATTGCTATTGCTATTGCTATTGCTATTTCTATTTCTATCTATCTATCTATCTATCTATCTATCTATCTATCTATCTATCTATCTATCTATCTATCTATCTTTCTATCTCTACCTCTGTCTATTACATCTATCTATCATCTATTATCTATCTATCTGCCTCGTCTGCCTGCCTGCCTGCCTGCCTGCCTCCCATGCTGGCTGGGGAATTCTGGGAATTGAAATCCACAAATCTTAAAAGTTGGCCAGTTTGGGGAGTCCTGCTTCAACGAAGAGCAGAGAGGTGCTGCGTTCATGAGAAATCTGAAACCCTTTAAAATTATTTGCCAAGAGTGTCATTTTGTACTGGTAAGAGCAAATCTAGCAGAAAAGAACATACATAGATTTAATTTCTTGCGTAACGCAATTTGTTTTGGTTTCCAAATAAACAGGCAATAAAGATACGGTAGCCTTGATTATTACGAGAAAGTTGTTTCCATGCCTTCTCCTCCCCGCCCCTCCCAAATAAACTTTCAAACAAAATCAAAACCTATCACTTTGCTACCAGAGATGCTAATAGGTACCAATATGATTATATTTTTTAAAAAATCATCTCTGTATAATCTCAGCAAATATGTTTTAGGGGCGAGAGTATCATTCACAAGAGATTTTTTTTATAGTCAGTATTCGATGACTCATCAGTATGAATTTCCAAAAAACTTTATACCACAAATAGTTCCTATTTGAGTCATTTTTTTTTAAAAGAAGAAGCTTTCAAATGAATTCAGACGGGTGGTATTTGATTGTGGGGTTTTCCTAGCATGTGGCTGTGTGGGGCTTACAATACGTTGGCCTTGTGGGGGGAAGTGGATAGTAATCACAACCAGAAGGATTAGTTCTGCTTTATTGTAAATCTTTATTATTTATTATTATTTATTTATTATTATTTATTTATTATTATTTATTATTTATTATTTATTATTTATTATTTATTATTTATTATTTATTATTTATTATTTATTATTTATTATTTATTATTTATTATTTATTATTTATTATTTATTATTTATTATTTATTATTTATTATTTATTATTTATTATTTATTATTTATTATTTATTATTTATTATTTATTATTTATTATTGTGAAAGCTTTAAGTTTAATGGAAGAGTCAATCAGCTTTAAAAAAAAAATCATTCTACCATGTTTACCCAGAGGGAGGGGAGGAGGGAGGAAGGAAGGAGAGAAAGAAAGAGAGATGGAGAAAAAGGAAGGAAGGAAGGAAGAAGAGAAAGAAAGAAAGAAGAAAGAAAGAAAGAAAGAAAGAAAGAAAGAGGGAGGGAGGGAGGAAAGGGATGGAGGGAGGAAAGGGAGGGACGGAGGGAGGGAGGAAGGCCGTCCAAAGATATTTCTTACAACCTCTTGACAGAGGAGAGAGACGGAAATCCAGAGACCTCAAACCCCATCTGTTTTGGGTGATTTGTGATTCAGTCTTATGGAGCCGTGGTGGGATTCAAATAATCTAACAACTGTTTCTCTGCTCTGATGACCAGCTGGGTGGGTGTGGCTCGGTGGTCATGTGACTGGGTGGGCATGGCCAACTCAATGTCACTCACATCGATGGGTGCTTTGCCTTAGCTGTTACAATGTAGTAAGGGTTAACCGGAGAGGCAGTTTCTGTAAGCAGGGCAACAAAGATTAGACTAGGAACATCAGCAGAATGTTTCCTTCCTGCCTTCCTTACAGGATTAGCCCTGTAAAGTGGGAAAAAACAAAAGGAGATTTCTTCCAACAACCGGTTCTCTGAATTACTTAGAAAGTTACCAACCGGTTCTCCCGAATAGGTGCGAACTGGCTGAATCCCACCACTGTTATGGAGGTATTGTTGGTAGCACATGCAGCCAATTTTAAGACAGGGATGTTAAACCCAAGGCCCCGGGGGCCGGATCTGGTCTGTCTCCCTACAAACAGCAGAGGACCGGCCTTTGGTGCCTCGGCCAGCAAAAATGGAGCTGAAGCTGGAAGGAAACTGCAGGAAACTGTCGCAACCTAAAATGGAGCTTGGCTCTCCCAAGCTCTATTTTCATTGGCAGAGGGTTGCAGGAAACTTTTGCAGCCGAAAATGGAGCTCAGGAGCCCGTTTTCACTGGCAGAGCGCTCAGAGGTGCCCCTGACATGAGTGATATCAATCTGGCCAGGTCCCCTGCTTCCCCCCCCCCCAAGTCAAACACAACCCTGATGCGGCCCTCCATGAATTCAAGTTTGACACCCCTGCTTTGAGATTGTCAGCTGCGTCCCATCTGCACAGCAACGTAATCCTTGACCGGTGTTAATTTGGGACAACTGACTTAGCATGCTGTATGGATCCAGATGATTGAATTCATTTGCCGGTAGATCTGTTTGGCAAAGCAGCCAAGTAGGTTAAATCAGGAACCCCGTTAGAGATATTGGGTATCTCTAACCGTCGCCTGCATCTGTGGCAGCTTCCAACTTCCTACTTTGGCAGTTGGGCTGTACCCCCACAGGGCTGCCTCAGCCCCTTCGCAATCCGGGTGAAGTTATGATACACATACAAAGGGGTGAAACTCGCATCAGAGCAACGGAATGCTATTCCCGTCACTCTGCCCCTCCCTCCCACATCTCCAGGGACACCGCTGGGCAGGGACCATGACAAGAACATTCTCAAGAAGAGCGAAGTCAAAATAGCTAAATGTGTACGTATACGTGTGTGTGTGTATGTGTGTGTGCGGGCAGCTACTAAGACAACAGCCCAGTGTTTGTTGCTATAAATACTCCAACAATCTCGAGCAGATTTGATTTACCCCATATCAGATCTTGCTGCGGAATTTATTGTGCTTGTTAGCGGGTAAATGGCCGCAATAAAATATATTGTTGTTATTGTCACGCCCAGATAGAAGTTCCAAGGAAAACATGGAGTGGCCATGTGAATCAGATGACTATGACCCGTTCTAGAATGGGGTGGAGGTGGGTGTGTGAGAACAGGGGAAGAAGGAAGCACTGGCACCAAAACCCAACGGAGGGCAAAGTTTTGAGGCAGCATCTCTTCCTAAATCTCAGCAAGGTAGTTGAATTGGGGCCACTGAATTTTTCAACCAGCCCTGTGGGTTGAGAGACTGGATGTGTCAGGGCTGTTTAAGTCTGGGCTGTTATGATTATACAGGTGGTCCTTGGCTTACGGCCACAATTGAGCCACAAATTTATGTGGCTAAATGAGACATTTGTTAAGTCTCTTCGCTCAGTGATTCAAGGCCCTCGGGGGAGGACCTTCTCTGTAGCTGCTCCAGCCCTGTGGAATGATCTACCTATAGAGACCCTTCCCACTCTAACCTGGCTATTCCGGCAGGCCTGGGGCTGTTGACTTCATGAACAAGGTCCAGCCCCACCTAGACAGAATGTATGGTGTGTTGTTTTTAAAATTGTTTCTCTTTTTTTATTTTTAACTTTTTAATTTTTATCTTGTTTCTGTAAGCAGCCTGGAGTCCTACGGGATTGGGCGGCATATAAATTTATTAAATTACTAAATTACTAAGATGCTGAGCTTGTGGATCAGAAAGGTCGGCAGTTCAGCAGCTCGAATCCCTAGCTCCGCGTAACCGAGTGAGCTCCCGTGACTTGTCCCAGCTTCTGCCAACCTAGCAGTTCGAAATCACTTTAAAAAAATGCAAGTAGAAAAAATAGGAAGCACCTTGGGTGGGAAGGGAACAGCGTTCCGTGCGCCTTCGGCATTGAGTCATGCCGGCCACATGACCACGGAGACGTCTTCGGACAGCGCTGGTTCTTTGGCTTTGAAACGGAGCTGAGCACCGCCCTCTAGCATCAGGAACGACTAGCACGCATGTGCGAGGGGAACCTTGACCTTGACCTTGACCTATGACCATAATTGAGCTCCACATTTATGTGGCTGAGTGAGACGTAGGTTAAGTGAATTTTGTTCCTTTGTGACCTTTCAGTGCCCCAGTTGTTCAGGGAATCACTGCAATAACCTGGGTGTTCAGGGAATCTGGTTTTCCCGTTGACTTCGCTTATCAGAAGGTGAGATAAGAGGACTTCAACCATCATAAACTTGAGTCCATGGCCAAGAGCTCGAATTTTGATCGGGTGACCATGAAGATACTGCAACGGTCAAAAATGGTCCCAAGTCTTTTTTCAGTGAACTGCCATAAGTAAGGACTGCCTTATTAATTCCCACAACGCTGTCAAACTATTTACTGTATTACATTCTTCTTCTCTTCCTTCCTATAACCTATCTCCTCCCATTTATGACTGTAACCTTGTTGCTTGTATCTTTACAATTTATAGTATTTCATTTGTTTCCTAGTATGATTTGATTGCTCATTAGTAACCTTGACGATCACTAAGTGTTGTATCTTTTTGTTCTTGATGAACGTATTCTATTTTTCTTTATGTACACTGAGAGCATCTGCACCAAAGGCAACTTCCTTGTGTGTCCAGTCCCACTTGGCCAATAACGGTTGGGTGAATCTAAGCCATTCGGCTAGATGAGTTAGTTGAGGCCACAATGCATAGAATATCCTACCCAAAGTGGGCTAAGTTCTAGAATGAATTAACGGGCATGGAAAACTGTTTTACTTCAACGATCGGATTAAATGCACTGGACGAATAGAATCTGTGATTCTAGGACTGGGAAGAATATCAGAGTCAGTGAAAATCTCCCAATCTTATTAGATCACTCCAGGTTAGGGGCTAACATTTGGTATTGCAATAGGTAGAACAATTAATCAGTGGAACTACTTGCCTCCAGAAGTTGTGAATGCTCCAACACTGGAAGATTATAAGAGATTGGACAATCATTTGTCTGAAATGGGAAAGGGTTTCCTGCCTGAGCAGGGGGTTGGACTAGAAGACCTCCAAAGTCCCTTCCAACTATTCTATTCTATTCTATTCTATTCTATTCTATTCTATTCTATTCTATTCTATTCTATTCTATTCTATTCTATTCTATTCTATTCTATTCTATTCTATTCTAGTCTACCCTACCCTACCCTATTCCTATTCCTATTCCTATTCCTATTCCTATTCCTATTCCTATTCCTATTCCTATTCCTATTCCTATTCCTATTCCTATTCCTATTCCTATTCCTATTCCTATTCCTATTCTATGTTTGATATCTGTTGATAGGCGCAGGAATTTTTTAAAGAGCTTTTAGGATCCTGGGCTTCTTCCTTTCATAAAGTCTCACTTAAAAGGTAACAGCCGACTTTCCAAACAAGCCAGATATTCCATTTGTGGGGGGGTGGGGTCTTGAAACAGACATCAGGACGTCCATTACGCAGGAGTGATTGCATCTGTGCCTTTCTCCTGCTGGACGTCTCCGAGATGCCTTCACACAAGCCGGCCTTTTCTGGTTTATCTCACTCCTTCCTGGATTTCTGACACGTGGAATGTCTCCCCAGATGCTGCCGGGATTAGTCACTTCAGAAGCGGCTAAAAGCTCCCAGCCACTTCTCTATCCTCCCCCTCCACTCCCCCCCTCCATCTCAGGCCAGGCCAGGCCAGGCTGGTCTGCAACTTCCAGTTCAAAGGATATTTCCCTGAAATGGGTGTGCTCCCATCTTGTTGTTCAAGTGATAGCAAAAGGCCACGAGTCAGCCATGTCCAGCTTCTGAACTGCCTACGCTTCTCGTGTTATCTCTGAGGATTAAGCGGTCTGCCTCAAGGTTTTTGGGGTTTTTTTGGCCTCTGTCCTTCCGAGATGCTTTTCCATGGGGAGGATGACCAGGTGTGGACAGGATGACTCCATTTCAGGGTATCTTCAATGGAAAGCAAGCGCCTTCAATGGGATGGCCCCTTATACAATACTGCACCCAGTTTTGGTCACCACACTATAAAAAAGATGTTGAGGCTCTAGACCAGTGTTTCTCAACCTTGGCAACTTGAAGATGTCCGGACTTCAACTCCCAGAATTCCCCAGCCAGCGAATGCTGGCTGGGGAATTCTGGGAGTTGAAGTCCGGACATCTTCAAGTTGCCAAGGTTGAGAAACACTGGTCTAGACAGTGCAGAGAAGAGCAACCAAGAGGATTAGGGGACTGGAGGCAAAAACATATCACGAACAGTTGCAGGAACTGGGCCAGAGGTGGCTTTCTACCGGTTTGCACCAGTTCAGGTGAACCGGAAGTGGTAATTTGCTCTTGGTTGCAGAACCGGCAGTGACCCAGGCTGGCCATGCCCCCAAACTGGTTCCCTGGTCACGACTGCTGTTTTTTTAAAGTAGTTTTTCATGTTCTTCGCGTGTGCACAGAACAATTTACAGTGAAATGTGGACATGCCCGAAGCGAACCAGTACCTCTGGATAGCTCGGAAGATACGCAATGGAAAGTCTGCCATCTTGTTTATCGACTTGCTTATTAAATGTTTATGCCGCCCATTGCCAACTATACAAAGAGTCTTTTATTCTTTGCCTTAGTCTGAACGATATTTGAAGAAAGGTGTGAGGGAAGCCATTCCCTTTTCAAAACTCACACGATAAAAAAAAATCCCCCAACTATTGCACTCTTTTATCTGGAGACCCTCAATCGTTCTTCAACTTGTGCTCCTTCTAGGAGTGTTGGATCCTGGCCTATGTAGAGAAAAGACTTTGGAGAGGTGTAGTGCTAAGAAATTTGGGGAACCCGACTCGAGGAGCCGTGGAGTGCAGTATTCCAGGCAGTGCCGGATTTCCCTATAGGCTAACTAGGCTTCAGCCTAGGGCCTCAAGATCAAGAGGGGCCTACATTCAAATTGTTAGCAAAATCAAAATTACACTATTCTAAAAACAGTGAACACTAAAACACTGAACCGAAAATAAGGAGAAATTCTACGCATATGACTAATAAACAAACATAATAGCAATAGCAGTAGACTTATATACCGCTTCATAGGCCTTTCAGGCCTCTCTAAGCGGTTTACAGAGAGTCAGCATATTGCCCCCAACAATCTGGGTCCTCATTTTACCCACCTCGGAAGGATGGAAGGCTGAGTCAACCCTGAGCCGGTGAGATTTGAACCGCTGAACTGCTGATCTAGCAGTAGCCTGCAGTGCTGCATTTAACCACTGCGCCACCTTGGCTCTTAAAAATGTATTGGTTAAGATCGTTCCAGTGCCGCGGCAGTTGGGGAGCCCGCCCACGTTCCCAGCACCGACGGTCGGGCGAGAGGCGCGGCTGCTCCCAGTAGCTGCCCCATCGACGCGGAGCCCACCAGTGGCCAGGTAGGTGAGGGCGAGGGGGCTGAGCCGGGCAGCTGAGCGCAGCAGGGGAGGCGGCTGGCCTCGCTGCCTTTGCCGCAGAGCAGAGCCACCCTCCGTCGGGAGGCCAGCTATATATATTGATATATATCACAGTAATGATGTATTTTATTGTGTCTCATGTAATTTACAAACTTAAAAATGGGAGGTGAAAGGGCCTCATAAGTGGAATAGCCTAGGGCCTCTTTTCATCTAAATCTGGCCCTGATTCCAGGCTAATTCTGCTGACTACCAGGGGTTCAATTTAAGGTCGACTCAGCCTTCCATCCTTCCGAGGTTGGTAAAACGAGGATCCGGATTGTTGGGGGAAATAGGCAGACTCTGCAAAGCGCTTAGCAGTTTGTAAAGAATTGTGGAGTGGTATATACAGTAAGTCCAAGTGCTATTGCTGTTGAGGGCAGCTGATTCGAACCACCCTGCCTGTAAAACTTATTATTTCTGGTTTTCATTTCACGTAGGATGTCTAAACCCTATCAATCATTGGGCAGGTCAACGATGAAAGGCAGAAATCGGAAGGCAAGACCATAAAAGCATTCTCCTAGTTCTGGGAGTGGCCTTCTAGAGGGGGAGAGTGGGGGAGAGTTGAACGGGGGAAGGGATCCCCAGAAGGAAAGCCACACAAGCAGTTGAATGCCCACGTATCCTTTGCCAAATCCTGATCTGTAAGGAGATGTGGGGGAGCAAAGCCCATTTGACTGATGATCGCAATTGTTGTGGCTCCAGATGATGACTTGGGCGCCAAGCCAGTTCTCTCTTGCTTATCTTCCCGCCACTGCCACTCCAACTCTCAGGTGTGTGTGTGCAGGGTGGGGGGGAGGGCGGGGAAGTTAAAAGGAGAGGAAAATCAAGGTGTTCCCTGGCTGGCTGGCTGGCAGGAATTCCCAAACATTCACATGGCCACAAGAATGTCTGTTTGAACGTCTGCTTTTCTCTACTCAACCAAGGTGGACTAGATGCCTACAGGAACTCACTGGCTGTTAGAAGCAAGCCTTTCTCTATGGACACAGAGCCCATCCGAAGGGCTGTCCAGGGGATGCCCAGGTGTGATTTATTTTGTTTTTATTTTCTAAAGGTCAACAGAGCATCGGTAAGGAAGTTGCTCTCCCCCAGAAGTACTTTCTGGGCCACAGGTAGCTTTCCTGCCCTCCTTCCGCTCCGGGGCCCAGGGGCTACACATCCCAGCTTTGCAAACACATCTTATCTCTTGGTGAGAGACGCTGTGCAAACTCTTCATAACAAGTTTCCTTTCGGCTTTTCAACTCCCCTGCCAACCTTTCTCGACAAGCTGCCCATCAGCTTTTGACTCAATTATGGGAGTTTCCATGACATCAATTGAGTTCCAGGATACACTCAGCTTCAGTGCATTAAGAGCCTCACCTTTCATTGTCCAGTGGCCTGGAAACTCTTATTTGTTTTTTGTTTTTTTTTGGGGGGGGAGGACTCAGTTGCTTGACAGGGAGGAGATGATCCCGAACCTGGTTTTACAGATATTCCTCCATCAGAATGGAGCCCCCAATTTTAGTTAGAGGGCTGTTAAGTCAGCCTTGCCTCATTTGACAATCTTTCTTGCCCCGGCTGTTAAGTAGCAATAGCAATAGCAGTTAGACTTATATACCGCTTCATAGGGCTTTCAGCCCTCTCTAAGCGGTTTACAGAGTCAGCATATTGCCCCCAACAACAATCCGGGTCCTCATTTTACCCACCTCGGAAGGATGGAAGGCTGAGTCAACCCTGAGCCGGTGAGATTTGAACAGCTGAACTGCAGAACTGCAGTCAGCTGAAGTAGCCTGCAGTGCTGCATTTAACCACTGCGCCACCTCGGCTCATATAAAGTTCACTGCCATTGTTTAAGTTAGTTGGCACGGTTTGTTAAGTGAATCCGGCTTTCCCATCGACTTGGCTTGTCAGAAAGTCGCAAGAGGAGATCGTATGACCCCCAGGGACACTGCAACCATCACAAGTACATGCCAGTTGCCAAGCATCTGAGCCACGGTGGCGCAGCGGTTAGAGTGTAGTACTGCAGGCTACTTCTGCTGACTGCCGGCTGCCTGCAATTTGGCAGTTCGAATCTCACCGGGCTCAAAGTGGACTCAGCCTTCCATCCTTCCGAGGTGGGTCAAAGGAGGACCCAGATTGTTGGGGACAAGAGGCTGACTCTGTAAACTGCTTAGAGAGGGCTGTAAAACACTGTAAAGTGGTATATAAGTCTAGGTGCTATTGCTATTGATGATCACACGAACATGGGCATGCTGCAATGATCATAAGTCATTTCTTTTCAGTGCCGTTGTAACTTTGCAGATTTTTTAAAATTACTTTTCCCCCTTCTACAACACCTTACGGTCATTACATCAACCTTGTTATGTCATCATACCTGTACATGTATATAATATTTCGCTTCTATATTTACCCACCTTTATATACAGTTCTATATATATTTATATGTAGTTTTTTTGGCTTAATTAATTTTATTCTTGTTTTGCAGCCATTTGTACCAATTGTTCCAAATTTCATAACATTCCGACGCTTCTTTATCTTTTAATTTCAGTGTTAATTTGTCCATCTCTGCACAATCCAAAGTTGTAACTTTGAACAGTCACTAAGCTCAATGGTTGCAAGTCGAGGATCACCTATATTTCTGACCAGCTGATACAAGTCCAAATTCTGAGGCATCAGCCTGGCAAGCAACTCAACCAAGGACCGTGACTGTCAATCGAAGCAGGAATCCCTGCCTGCCAACTTGTTTCTCGGTGAAAATAGCATATTCTAGCCTCCACCTAGTCTTTGTGAAAAGGATGACCGCACACCTCCCATTATACATTGCTAAAATTGTACTTTGTATATTTATTTTGCTCTAGCCTGCTTTTTTGTTGGCGTCACAAACAGGGCCTATTAGTAAATGGACAGTTACGGACAGATTTTTTTTCTCCTCTCTTTTTTTTTCTCCTCACGACCGAAACTAAACATCAGAATATTTTTTTGGCTGGAATGGTGCCTTTGCCATGAAATTTCCAAGGTGCCTCGGACAAGCTGTGGGCTTAAAACGTTTATATTTTTCCAGCCCACAGCTTTCGGATCTGGGAATAATTTAGAAAGTTTGGGAGGGAGATGTAGGTAGCTCTCCTAGGAGAAGGATGGGGGTTGTAACGCTCAGAGGGTATTTGGGCCAGAAATTCGGAGGGCCCTAAGCTCAAGCCTTCTACCGATTTTATTGTCAGGTACAGATAGAGATTAACGGAGATGGAAGGGACCTTGTAGGCCATCTAGTCCAGTGGTCATTTTGGTGGTCCACAGAATTTATTTTTTTTGCATTTTTTATATTGCACTAAATCAGGGGTCCTCAAACTATGGCCCCTGGGGTGAATGCGTGCAATGAACGTTTGTGTTGCTGCAGAGAGTCTCCCCCTTCAGGGTCTTTTTGTGGGGGTCGGAGGGGGGAAGAAATCCCGACTTAAAGTCTGTTTCAGTGTGGGCCTTTGGGAGAAGGCTGGAGGGAACCGCTGCTGGTGGCAAAGAGCCAGAGGGCCTCGTTCCAGTGGGACTGAATCATGGACTGGAACTGGCTGACCATCTCAGCCTGCTGAGCCTCCGGGTGTCGGCACCTGGCCTTGCACTCCTGCAGGTCTCCCCTCTGCTTGGAAAGCCTATGCTCGTAGTCCTCAGTGAGGTGCTTCTGCTGAGCCTCCTTCTGGGCTAGATCCAATTCGAACCGAGCTGTTTTGCCAACTCTTTCTCATGATGGCTGCTTAGCTCCAACAACTGCTTCCTGTTGGGGTCCTAAGGAACCCGGGTGGGGAGGCAAGGAGTGGCTGGGAGGGGAGGGGCGAGTAGATGCTGCTGAGGTGCCCCTTGATGTGAGCGACATCGAGTTGACCACACCCATATCCACCCAGTCATATGACCACTTAGCCACACCCATCCAGCCGGCCATTAGGCAGACCATATTAGTGGTCCGCGGGATTTAAAATTATGAATTAGTGGTCCCTGAGATCTGAAAGGTTGGGAACCCCTGATCTAGTCCAACCCCCTTCCCCCAAGTAGACCCTACTCCATTTTGGACAGATGGCAGTCCAGTCTCTTCTTGAAAGCTTCCCAAGAGGGAGCAACGTTCTTGCCCTACCTTCATGTGCTGTGGAGCACTGTTCCCTCTAAGGTGCGCGGCTGCGTGGCCGCGCACATGGCAAGAAAACACCGCGCAGGACTTTTCAACTCCCGCGCAGTGATTTCTACTGCCACAGGCTCCGGAAGCTGGGGAGGAGGTCCTTTGCAGGCGCTGGCCAACTGGTGACTGATGGTAATTGTGAAGCCCCAAAGCCCCCGCCACCACCGGACTAACTGCTGCTGCCTCCTCCTCCTCTAACAGCACCGCCGGATTTGCTGCCCGGCGCTGCGGCTTTGAGGAGCCTTGAGGCTACGGGAGCCATTAGGAAGGCAGCGGAGGGGCGGAAGCAGGAAAAGCACGGCGGCGGAGGAGGGGGGGGCAGGGGTAATGTGGTGCTCCTGATGATGGTGGAATGATCATCAATCCATTATTTTTCAAGGTGCCACAACACTCTTGGGTTTTTGTTTTTCAAATATTTTTTAATCATGCAGGGGTTACCGTACGCCACGCCCCATCTCTCAGGAGGAAACAAAATTTCACCACAGCTACGTTCAAGCTTTCGAGTTCTTCAGAATTCTTCATCAAGGAAAGAAGTTACTAAAAAAATAATACTGACAAATTCCGGAGAATGCGAGTGGTTTTATATTCATGTATGTCATTTTGACTGGCTCAGATAAAAAACCCTGGCCCATAATGACCTTTGGATTTGGTCTACTCCCATAGCTATTGCTTTATCTGTTTAAAGGCCATCACCACTGCTTTGAAGAGTGCATAAAAAAAAATCACGGTCTCCCCGTTCTTTCACCTTTATTCTCTCCTTCATACTCCTCGGTGGAACATCTGTGAAAAAAATTCAGGTGCTCAGGCATGAAAATGTGCCACTCAAACACTATACTTTTCTGCTCACGCTGAAAAAAAATTAGAGGGAACATTGCTATGGAGAATAGATGGACTCCCTCTTTCTAGAATCTCAGTATCTATCTCCATCTCCATCTCCATCTCCATCTCCATCTCCATCTCCATCTCCATCTCCATCTCCATCTCCATCTCCATCTCCATCTCCATCTCCATCTCCATCTCCATCTCCATCTCCATCTCCATCTCCATCTCCATCTATCTATCTATCTATCTATCTATCTATCTATCTATCTATCTATCTATCTATCTACCTACCTACCTACCTACCTACCTACCTACCTACCTACCTATCATCTATCTATCTATCTATCTATCTATCTATCTATCTATCTATCTATCTATCGATCGATCGATCGATCGATCGATCGATCGATCGATCGATTTACCTACCTACCTACCTACCTACCTACCTACCTACCTACCTACCTATCATCTATCTATCTATCTATCTATCTATCTATCTATCTATCTATCTATCTATCTACCTACCTACCTACCTACCTACCTACCTACCTACCTACCTACCTACCTACCTACCTATCATCTATCTATCTATCTATCTATCTATCTATCTATCTATCTATCTATCTATCTATCTATCTATCTCTATGTATCATCTATCATCCATCCATCCATCCATCCATCCATCCATCCATCTATATCTATATCTATATCTATATCTATATCTATATCTATATCTATATCTATATCTATATCTATATCTATATCTATATCTATATCTATATCTATATCTATATCTATATCTATATCTATATCTATATCTATATCTATATCTATATCTATATCTATATCTATATCTATATCTATATCTATCTATATCTAATCTATATCATCTCTCTCTCTCTCTCTCTCTCTCTCTCTCTCTCTCTCTCTCTCTCTCTATCTATCTATCTATCTATCATCTATCTCTATCTCTCTATATATATCTATATCTATATCTATATTTATCTATCTATTGTGGTGATCCAAACTGAATGCAATATTCTAAGTGTGATTCCTTGGCTTGTCTGATGGGACTTCGGAAGAGACATTACGTAGATGTCCCACTTCTGTTTCCAAGAAACATTGCAAAAAAAAAAGAAAAAAAAAAGGCAACCCTGTTTAAAGGAAGCCAAAGAAAATCACCAATGCACTGATGACCTTTCTTAAGTTTCCTGCCTAAGCAGGGGGTTGGACTAGAAGACCTCCAAGGTCTCTTCCAACTCTGTTATTCTCTTCTAGTTCATGTAACATCTATAAGAAACCCACCAAGCTCAGAGAGCACCAAGGTACACCCTCCCCCACCCCCTCAAAACTATGCTTTTTTTATGGAATCTGCTGTGTGTCTGTGCAAGAGAGGAGATTTAAAAAAGATTTTAAAAAGAAAGCAAAACACACAGCACGAATAAGGAAACCGCAAATGTTGAGATCGAGCAGGAGATTGAAGACAAGAAGAAGCACACGCCCTTCAACGATACGTATTCCCCTTCCAGCTCGATAGCTATTTTCATGAGGGATGTTTTAATGCAGCCAAAATGATAACCTTCTCATTGCTGTTTAGAAAGCTGGATTCCCTGAGCTCATCTAGGAATGGTGGGAGGCCATAATTAGCAGAATAACAGAGTTGGAAGGGACCTTGGAGGCCTTATAGTCCAACCCCCTGCTTAGGAGGAAACCCTACACCACTTCAGACAAATGGTTATCCAACCTCTTCTTTAAAATGCCCAGTGTTGGAGCCATTCACAACAATTGTTCCACTGATTAATTGTTCTAACTGTCAGGAAATTTCTCCTTCTAAGTTGCTTCTCTCCTTGATTAAGTTCCCACCCATTCAGTGGTGGAATTCAAACATTTTGGTTGCTGGTTCTGTGGGCATGGCTTGGTGGACATGGCAGGGGTGGGATACTGTAACATCTCCATTCCCACCCCACTCCAGGGGAAGGTTACTGCAAAATCCCCATTTCTTCCCAATCAGCTGGGACTCAGGAGGCAGAGAATAGATGGGGGTAGGGCCAGCCAGAGGTCATATTTACCGTTTCTCCGAACTACTCAAATTTTCCATTACCGGTTCTCCAAAACTGGTCAGAACCTGTTGAATACCACCTCTGCACCCATTGCTTCTTGTCCTGCCCTCAGGTTCTTTGGAGAATAGCTTGACTCCCTCTTCTTTGAGGCAGTCCCTGAGATATTGGGACACTGCTATCATGTCTCCCCTGGTCCTTCTTTTCATTAAACTAGACATACCCAGTTCTAGCAACCGTTCTTCACATGTTTGAGCCTCCAGTCCCCTAATCCTCTTTGTTGCTCTTCTCTGCCCTCTTTCCAGAGTCTCCACATCTTTTTTTACATCGTGGCAACCAAAATTGGATGCAGTATTCCAAGTGTGGCCTTACAAAGTGGTATTAACACTTCACGTGATCTTGATTCTATCCCTCCATTTAAGCAGCCTAGAACTGTGTTGGCTGGTTTGCGGGAGAGAGCTTTGATTTGCCAAAAACCAAGGTTTTTGCATCACCTCAAAACTCCTTGGTTGAGACTGTTCTTAGAAGCCACTTGTATGCTCCTGGAATCTGCTTGCAGGGATAGAAGGGGGGACACATGCAATTAAAAAATGCAATTAAACAAACAAACAAACAAACAAACAAACAAACAAACAAACAAACAAATGAAGCAGTGCAGAAGCAGGAATAGAAGGAAGAGGTTTCTGAGCCTTCATTGAAGGAGATTTCCCCCTCCTCTCCTTGGAAAAGTGCCCAACTCATTTGGCAGTAGATTTCCAGATACACATTCTGGCATCCCACTGAGAGTGTTATTTTTAAACTAGCAGGATAGGTCTCTGATCCCTCTTTCCGCCCCCCCCCCCAAAAGGCTTCTGGGCTAAAATCAAACAAAGGTGGAAATGTAAGATAATTGACTTTGCAATTTTTTCCCCCCAGCTTAAGTCTATTGAGACTTCTGCAAATATTCACCAATTACACCGCTTGTGGATGTCATCACAGTTTTTTCAACCTCAGCGGCACTCCGGGGCTAATATTTAAGGATGACATATTTTCTAGCCTTTCTTTTGAATTAGATCTATCTTGTTTCATCTCCCACAACAGAGGCACGATTTTCATTTCCTAGCAAGGTGCTGTGAGCCCTGGAAGATAGACCAGTGGTGGGTTTCAATTTTTTTTAGAACCTCTGTTGTGGGTGTGGCCTGCTTTGTGGGAGTGGCTTGCTGGGCATGTGACCGGATGGGAGTGGCTTGGTAGTCATGTGACTGGGTGGGCGTGGCCAACTTGTAAAATGCAGTGAAACTCACTTAACAGTGCTCTTGCTTAGCAACCAAAATGTTGGCTCAGGAATGCTGGCATTGAAGTGGACAAGTCTTAAAGCTGTCAAGTTACAAGACCCTCACACCCCTAACCCTTTAGGAAAAAAAAAACCAGGGGTGTTCAAACTTGACAGCTTTAAAACTTGTGGGCTTCAACTCCCAGAATTCCTCCTCCAGTCATGTTGGCTCAGGAACTCTGGCATTGAAGTGTGCAAGTCTTAAAGCTGTCAAGTTACAAGACCTTGCACCCCTAACCTTTTAGAAAAAAAAACAACCCAGGGGTGTTCAAACTTGACAGCTTTAAGACTTGTGGACTTCAACTCCCAGAATTCCTCCTCCAGTCATGTTGGCTCAGGAACTCTGGCATTGAAGTGTGCAAGTCTTAAAGCTGTCAAGTTACAAGACCCTTGCACCCCTAACCCTTTAGGAAAAAAAACCCCCAGGGGTGTTCAAACTTGACAGCTTTAAGACCACAAGACTTCAACTCCCAGAATTCCTCCTCTCGCTCTTCATCTTGATGATGTGCGGATAGTCAGGGGGAGGGAGCTGGAACCGGTTCTAATGGCACTGTAGATTTGTGGAACCTCTTCTATAGAAGCAGTTAGAACTGGCAGGAACTCACCCCTGAGGTAGACCCAACAAGCTAACATTACTTTTATTGTAAGATTATAGGAACAGAACTGTGCGTATCTGGGTGGGCTTCCTCCTTTCCTCCCTTCGTTTGAGAATTAGAGAGTCCTGCCTGAGACACTTTCCCAAATTACATTTCTGCCCCCGACTTAAATTTCTGTTATTTGAGTGTTAGTTTGGTTGTGGCTTGTCTTCCTGTTCTTCCTTCTTGTGCCTTTGTAGACACTCTGTTTCCTTCAACACAAGATGCCTCTCCAAACCTTTCCCCTTCATTCAATTACATGAAACGATCTTGAAGGTGCTTTTTCAAAAGGCAACTGGACCAAGAGCCAAGGTGGCACAGTGGTTAGGGTGCAGTACTGCAGGCCACTTCAGTTGACCGTTATCTACAGTTCAGCGGTTCTAATCTCACCGGCTCAAGGTTGACTCAGCCTTCCATCCTTCCGAGGTGGGTGAAAATGAGGACCCAGACTGTGGGGGGTGATATGCTGACTCTGTAAACCGCTTAGAGAGGGCTGAAAGCCCTATGAAGCGGTATATAAGTCTAACTGCTATTGCTATTGCTATTTGTTGAATGTCTTTGAAGATGCTTCGCGTCTCAACCGAGAAGCTTCTTAAGGCAGGACAAGGAGCAATGGATGGAAACTAATGAAGGAGGGAAGCAACATAGAACTAAGGAGAAATTTCCTGACAGGGAGAACAGTGAATGTCTTGCTTCCAGAAGTTGTGGGTGTTCCATCACTGGACATTATTAAGAATAGTTTGGTCAGAGGGAAAAAATATATGATAAAGACTTTAATTTTTTTTAAAGTTTGGAAACTTTATATGAACTTTTTGCTGCAAGAATTTAAAAAAAGGGAATTGATGATTATAGGATTTAGGGATTAAAAATAAGACAAAGTGTTTGAGGAAAAGTTTCAGATGACAATTAGAAAGGAGGGTGGAAGACACCTTTGTACACTTTTCAAATGTATTTCCTCTACTTTTTTTACTTTACTTTTGCCTTTATTTGTATGCCGCCCTTTTCCCTAAGGGGACTCAGGGCGGCTCACAATTCAAAAAGGGAGGGGGAAAAAGACAAACAATAGACAATACAGCATGTTAAAAAAGAAAACACAACAATCGCACAATTCGAGTGTGGCTATAATCTTAACCCCAGGCCAGCCGGGACAGCCAGATCTTTACAGCGGCGCGGAAGGACTGGAGGGTGGTGAGGGTCCGAATCTCCACGGGGAGTTCGTTCCAAAGGGACGGAGCAGCCACCGAGAAGGCTCTCCTCCGGGTAGTTGCCAGTTTGCACTGGCTCTATCACTCTCTTTTTTTTTTAACCATTGTCCTTGTTTGTTTTGCATATTTTATTACATTGAAAATGTCTAATAAAATATAATAAAGGGAATGCCTATTTAATTGTACATGTGTTAACAGCGGCAAGAATTGTGTTTGCACAACAGTGGAAAAATGAAGAGATCCCTACAGATGAAAACGTAATAAAAAATAATTAGAACGTGCCAAAATGGATAGATTAATACTTAAAATTAAAGAGAAGGAAGAAACTGAATACTTTTAAACATGGGATTTGTTTTATCAATGCCTAAGTAACAGAAACAGAAGTTAGGGATTTAAAAGCATAAAAGCATGACTAATTAGATAAAGAAAGTTCACAAAAGCGGATAAGTAAACATTATTGTTATTATGTAATCCTTATTAATGTTATATTAGTTATTATTATTTCTCAAAATCAGTAGTACCCAGACAACACTGTTTATGTAGAGATTGATTTTTTTATGTTTAATAAAATAAATAAATAAAGAAATAAATAAGTGTCTAATAAAAAAGAAAATGTTTTCTACAGTTGCTCTGCTATTAACCTAGAGCAAAACTACTTTTAAACTTGTATTTTTATGTTTAGGTATATCCACCTGTGCAAATTTGTCTCCGCTTTAATCCTTTTTTTAAACAAACAAAAATATTTCTTTCTCCTGCATAATTGGCCATCCTAACCTCGCCATGTTTTCTATTCTCTGTTTCCAATGACAGGCCCATCCTCCGTAAAAGTTGACGATTCTCAGATTAAAAACCTCTCCCTAAATCCCAGCACTAAATTGTTTACTCTCCTACAAAAGCCTTTTCTTCCCAGCTTCCTTGCTTTCAGTGGCTGAACTAACCTTTCATCTAAATCAACTTTCCTGCTGCTTGCAAATCACTGCAGCTCCGTCTAGCTGCTTCTTTCATGGACCAGATCAACTCATTGTCTCATTGTCCTGGAGATCCTTTAAGACAGTCAATAGCCAGCATCGGATTTCTCCTTTAATCTTCCTCAATGCTTCATCCCCTCTTAATCCCCTTTGAAACTCTTGCTCTCTGGATCCAATCCCAACCCAACATCCTGTCTGAATTTGTGGTGGTTGGGGGCTGTGCGCACTTTTGCAATCGGTTGGAGTGGGAATTTTAACTTCACACATTCCGGTTTATCTACGGTAAAAACATCTCTGACTTCACCCACTCAAGATAAGATCTGGCACACTATTTTTTTTCCTCCCGGGGAAGAACCTAATCTTTTTTTTTTTGTTCTGTTTTTTTGTGAAGAGGTAGTTAATTGATTGATTGTCTTATCAGATGCAGGTAAACAGTTTTTGAGTAGCGTGTCGTAGGACCACCCACTCAAAAATCAACAGAGGCTAGGATAAAGAAGTAATCAGAGTCCCTTTAAAAAAAAACAACCAACATCCATTTAAACATCCGTTTAATATTTGTTCAAATGAATTAAATGGAGTGAGTGCCATTCTTCGGTTACTTGATAACTTTTCTTTCTGGTCACTTGAAAACTACAACTTGAGAGCAAACTTTGGAAAGGATCTGGAGACAGACCCAATATTATTATTGTTGTTGTTGTTGTTGTTGTTTGGGGGGAGTGTATTGCTAATCCTGGTGGTTTAAATGCATTCCCATTTGCAAATCAGTCTCGAGGTTCCTCTGTAGAACCTGGAACAAATGCATCACAATTGATGATGATGATGATAATGAATGAATGAATCATAATCAAAAAATAATTTTCCTTTGCAGATGATGGCTTGTATTTTTCACACCACAGACGTGCTCCAGTTGGTGTGTTGTGGAAAAATCAATTCTGGTGCTAATTGGGAACTTTCTTTTCTTGTGCTTAGCAGGGAAGGGGTGTGCGTGCATGTATGGGCCTCTTAAGATGTCATTCAATCACAGCTTCCAGCATTCCTCGCTTCTGTTTGTGGTGGGGAGGGGTAGTATTTCCAAGAGATCCAGTAACCTCCCCTAGCCTGTTTTAAGTAGTGGGACAAACACACACACACACACCATGTTATTGGTATACACCCAATAAGTTGCTTTGTCAAGAGGCAACTGGGCTTTCTGGTTTTTTCCTTTAAGGATGTTTGGCTTCTTATCTAAGAAGCTTCTTCAGCTCATTAGTATAAGCATTATAAGCCTTCGGGATTTGATCAGATTGTGGCTGGGCCCTCTGTACATTTGAGATTTGCATTTTATCTACAGCTTTTTTCAAGTTGCAAGCTTGGACCATCTTTTTTGAATGCGGTTTCTTCCCTTGTTCAGTTGTCTGAGAATGTCCATTGTTGCCTTAGTAGTATAGATTTGTCAACTAAGAATGAGAACGTCATTGGTTCTACAAATCAGAGAGATGTTTATCCCTCTGTATGCCAGAACTGAAGGTGAAGATAAAATTGGAATTATTGCACATATTTTTGAGGGAAGGATTGCTAAGTTAAACTGTTCGAACTCATTATGAATTGATACAACCACCACATTAAAATCTGGAATGTTTATATGGCGTATACCATTGACGGTGAACTTTTTTGGCTCGTGTGCCAAAAGCAGCGGGAGTGCAGGGGGTTCATGCACAGGCGTGCCACACCCATAATGCTATGCGCATGAACACAGCACACATGCGCGCATGACCAGCGCTACCCACCCCATTTTTGGCATGCTATATTCGACCTCCCCAGGCTCCAGAGGCTTTATAGGAGCCTGGGGAGGGTGAAAACAGCCTCCCCCAGTCTCCCTGGAGGCCCTCGGGAGGCTTCAGGAACTTCCCTGAAGGCTTCGGAGCGCAAAAAAATGGCCCTACGGGCAAACCAGAAGTTCAGGAACGGAGTCCCTGAAGACTCCGGAGGGCAAAAAACAACCCTATAACCCTCATAGGGCCGGTTTTACTTCTCCGGAGCCTTCAGGGGCTCCGTTCCTGAACTTCTGGTTTGCCCGTAGGTTTGCTGCTGTATTGGGTTTTCCCCCCAATGGGATTTTCCCATGTATTTTACAAGGAAACATGGATAAGGCAGGCAGGAAAGGTCAGCACCTTCCTAAGCATACCGACCTACTCCGAATCCGTTGGCAATGTCCATTGTTCTGTATGGGTTCACGGGGCGCTAATCCTAACCCTAAATTGGTTTTATTTATTTATTTATTTATTTATTAGACTTCTATACCGCTTAATAGGGCTTTCAGCCCTCTCTAAGCGGTTTGCAAATTTTTTAGCAAATTGAGTCAGCATATCGCCCCCAACAATCTGGGTCCTCATTTCACCCACCTCGGAAGGATGGAAGGCTGAGTCAACCTTGAGCCGGTGAGATTTGAACCGCTGAACTGCAGATCACAGTCAGCTGAAGTGGCCTGTAGTACTGCACCCTAACCACAGCGCCACCTCGGCTTTTTTCCCCCACCAATGGGATTTTCCCATGTATTTTACCAGGAAACGTGGATAAGGCAGGCAGGAAAAGTCTTCAGCCGCCTAAGAATACCAAATCCACTGGTGATGTCCATTTTGCTGTGCGAGTTCATGGGGAGCTAACCCTAACCCTAAGTGAGCTTTCCCCCCCAATGGGACTTTACCAGGAAATGTACATAAGTCCAGCTCAAAAGGTATGAATCCTCCTAAGCATACCGATGGGCTCCAAATCCATTGGCGATGTCCATTTCCCAATCAAACTTCATATTGAGCTAACTTTAACCTTAAATGCGATTGGCCCTCCGTGGGATTTTCCCATGTATTTTCAGGCCACGTAGATAAATCATTGGTCAAAAAAGTTAGTGCTTAGAGTTGCCGTGAGCGAGCCCGCGGCGGTATAAGTTCTCAAAAAAATAAATAAATGTATTTTGCAAGTAAGGTGGCAGAGCAGAAACTGCAGATAGCAATAGCAATAGCAATAGCAGTTAGACTTATATACCGCTTCATAGGGCTTTCAGCCCTCTCTAAGCGGTTTACAGCGTCAGCATATTGCCCCCAACAACATTCCGGGTCCTCATTTTACCCACCTCGGAAGGATGGAAGGCTGAGTCAACCCTGAGCCGGTGAGATTTGAACAGCCAAACTGCAGAACTGCAGTCAGCTGAAGTAGCCTGCAGTGCTGCATTTAACCAAGCTGTCCCTTGGAAAGCATTTGTGAGTGGGGAAGGCTTAGATGATAAGAAAAGAGTATCAGGATTTCCGCTGAAATGGTTGCTGGAGTGTTTTCCACCAAATGTTAGCATGCCAAAGCTAGACATTTATTAACAGCATCCCAGAGTATGGGAGATAAACCGATGAGTGGACGGGGGGTAACCCAGGTGTCGTTATCTCCTTTAAAAAAAGATACAGAAACATCTTCCGAAATACGTGTGTGAAAATGCATGAAAGGGTTATCCATTCTCCCACTTCGACTGTCACTTGAAATAAAACTTTCCAATCAGAGTTGGAAAATGTCTGGCCTGCTAGAAATCTCTCTCACTCTCTCTCACTCTCTCTCTCTCACTCACTCTCTCTCTCTCTCTCTCTCTCTCTCTCTCTCTCCCTCCCTCCCTCCCTCCCTCTCTGTCTCTCACACACACACACACGTACATACCCTATTTTTCAGAGTATACGTTGCTCCGAAGTATAAGACGCAGCCAGATTTTGGGGAGGAAAACAAGGGGAAAATATCTGCCTCTGCCTCCCAGCCATTTGCCTCCTTGCAACAAACAGTACAGGCAATACACACTGTTTGTAGTGTTATATTTCAGACTTCACTTGTGCAGACGCTGTTAAAATTGATGTGCTTTCTAGAAGTACAATTGCTCTCTGCTATTTAAAAGAACAGCACTTTTTTTTAAAAAAACAATAGCACTGGCCCTCTTCAGATCAAGCATTTATTTTAAAAAAGCTTCTTCATTTTGTTAAGTTGTCTAGAATAATAATAAAGCAGTCTTTAAGAAATAAGTCAAATAATTTGAACCTTCTATAGGCATTTATGGTTGTTGAACTTACCTCCTTGCGGCAAACCGCCTGATTAGCACAAGAAAGAAAAAAAATCCTGCCACATGGAGCAAACAGCAAGTTTCACTTTCAATTTCTCCAGATCATCAGCTGTTTCAGGCTGCAGGGATTGCTATAGTTTATTGAAGCCTCTACAAGCCCTTTTGCTGCCAAGAAGTAAATTGCTGGGAGGCAGAGGCCAAAGGGTGGGAACTGGTGGGTGGGTAGGGGTACATTCAGTGTATAAGAAGAACCCAAATTTTCACCCTTTTTTAAGGGGAGGGGAGGTGCGTCTTATACTCTGAAAAATACTCACTCACTCTCTCTCTCTCTCTCCCCCTCCCTCCCTCCCTCTGTGTGTGTGTGTGTGTGTGTGTGTTCCAGAGAGTCCCCAAGGCTTGATTCATTTTTGAAAAAAAGAAATTCAGAGAAGGATTTCTGGAACTGAAGTAGCATCTGGATAAAGGATTCAACCTATCAGATTCAATCAGAATGGAGCTGGATGGAAGGCACCTTGGAGGTCTTCTAGTCCAACCCCCTGCTCAAGCAGGAGACCCTATATTGTTCCAGATAAGTGACTGTCTATAGTCTCTTCTTAAAAACCTCCAGTGATGAAGCACTTTACAGGTGAGCAGAGTCGGAAGGGACCTTGTAGGTCATCTAGTCCAACCCCCCATGACCCTACACCATTTCTGACAAATGGCAGCCCAATTTCCCCTTGGAAGCCTCCAGTGATGAAGCTCCCACAACTTCTGAAGGCAGCTTCTGTTCCACTGGGAGATTGTCCTCACTGTTAGAAAGTTTCTCCTGAATGCCAGGTAGCTTCTCTCCTTGGTTTGTTGCCATCCATTGTTTCTTCTCTTGCCTTCTGGTGCTTTGGGAAATAAGTTGTGTGTTTATGTTTATGTTTATTTCATTTGTATGCCGCCCTTTTCCCCCGAGGGGGACTCAGGGCGGCTCACAACTCAAAACAAGGGAAGGGGGGATACAAACAATTTGACAACAACACAAAACAATACATAATTTAAAAGCGCAACAATCATACCATTCGAGATAGGGGCACGGTTCTTTAGCCCCAGGCCTGTCGGAACAGCCAGGTTTTAAGGGCTTTGCGGAAGGCCTGGAGGGTGGTGAGGGTGCGAATCTCCACGGGGAGTTCGTTCCAGAGGGTCGGAGCAGCCACAGAGAAGGCTCTCCTCCGGGTAGTCGCCAGTCGACACTGGCCGGCTGATGGAATTCGGAGGAGGCCTACTCTGTGGGATTTAATTGGTCTGGTGGAGGTAATTGGCAGCAGGCGGTCTCTCAAGTACCCAGGTCCAATACCATGAAGTTGACTCCTTCTTTGTGGCAGCCCCTCAAATACTGGAACGCTGCCATCATGTCACCCCCTGGAGAAAAGGAGAAAAGAAGAGAAACTTGATACTAGAAAATCTGAACATGCAGCTGATGAATATACGGTTTTCTTGGGGAAAACCAGTAAGCAGCAAGATGCTATGAAGATCAGGTGGGCCCACGGGTAGTCCTTGACTTACAACAGTTCACTTAGTGACTGTTCAGAGTTACAACGGCACTGAAAAATGTGACTTATGACCATTTTTCACAGTTACGACCTTTGCAGCATCCCCGTGATCGTGTGATCAAAATTCAGAGGCTCAACAAACAGGTTCAAATTTATGACCGTTGCGGTGTCCCCCTTCTGCAACCGTCCTATAAGCAGAGTCCAGGGGGGAGCCAGATTCACTTAACAGCCAGGCTACTCACTCAACAACTGCAGGGATTCACTTAACAACTAAGGCAAGAAAGGTTGTAAAATGAAATTGGGGGAGAAATTGACTTCACACGTGTCTCTCTCACCTAACAACAGATAATTGTAGTTGTAAGTTGAGGACTACTTGTATTTCTGTTACATTTAGAAATTTAGACATGAGGATATTGAGAAGGTAGATCTACCCAGTCCATCCCTTTCTTAAATTAGGGTTTTTTTTCTTCTTCTAAAAATGCCTTGCCCCAAAATTGGTACATATTTTTATGCATGTTTCAAAGGTAAATTGTTAATAATTGTGTGCAATGTGTGTGTGTCCCTTTCTGATCAAACAGTTTTCCACTGCCAAGTGCTTTTTGTGCATTACTTCTATTATAGTAACATTTTCTTTTTTTCTTCTTGCAGGTCCTGAACCCTGATCTATATATAATTCTTGCTTTATTGACAAACTATAGGAATAGCAATAGCAATAGCAGTTAGACTTATATACCGCTTCATAGGGCTTTCAGCCCTCTCTAAGCGGTTTACAGAGTCAGCATATTGCCCCCAACAACAATCCGGGTCCTCATTTTACCCACCTCGGAAGGATGGAAGGCTGAGTCAACCCTGAGCCGGTGAGATTTGAACAGCCGAACTGCAGAACTGCAGTCAGCTGAAGTAGCCTGCAGTGCTGCATTTAACCACTGCACCACCTCGGCTCTGGAATTGGAACTCCTTTTTGAGGGAGTTCCAATTCTGAAGACCAACTTGAGGTTGGTCATATTTTGGCTTCAAGATAAGGCGGTGGCTGAATTTGCCATCCAAAAGCCACAACTTCCAAAGCCTCTCTTGTCTCTGATATGTATAGAAGGAAGTGTGGGGGAAAACCCCTCAAATGAGCAAAGTTATCTTTTTCTCTGTTTGAAAATGAAACGGATATAAAATATTTTTTCACAACAACGATTGCTTTCAGGAAAGTCTATGCAATTCAGTCTAACGAGAGAGTTTAGGAAAGGTGATTTTGCACAATGGCTTATAATGACTTCAGGCTGAAGTGCGTTTTTTTTTTCTAATTCCGTCGTATGCTTTTTAAGTGTCTGTTTTGTCCAGCACCCTACTGTACATTGGCTGAAAGCCAGCTCAAGTACGCAGCTTTGAGCATTGCAATAATTTCTCTTTTCAAATCTGGAATATCCAGGTTCACTTTACGCTTGCTGTTCATAGTTGGAATTGTTATATGTTCGTTCCAGACTAAGCGGCTGTGTGACTCCCTCAAAACTGGAGGGCTGCATTCTTGTGATACTTTCATAAGGTGGATAAAGGAATGGATGGATATCATGGAACCAAAGATGGTTTTTAAGAGTAGAAAGAGACAGACATGCCCTCAAGGATGCAGTCAAAATTTTTCATCTTCATGACTGTGACAGCGTGATTGAAGTTCTGCTGATTTTTAATGCGTGAGACATATAAAGATAAATTAATTATCTCAGGGGTTGCCACAAAGAAGAGGGAGTCAAGCTATTCTCCAAGGCACCTGAAGGCAGAACAAGAAGCAATGGGTGGAAATTAATCAAGGAGAGAAGCAACTTAGAACTGAGGAGAAATTTCTTGACAGCAAAAACAATTAATCAGTGGAATCAGCTTGACTCCAGAAGTTGTGAATGCTCCAACACTGGAAGTCTTTAAGAAGATGTTGGATAGCTATTTGTCTGAAACGGTATATGGTTTCCTGCCTAGGCAGGGGGTTGGACTAGAAGACCTCCAAGGTCCCTTCCAACTCTGCTATTGTATTGAATTGTAAATTAAAGGAAAGGAAAGGCAAGAGCTTAAAAATATAAGTGTTCCCCATTTAGCAACTGCTTTGAAGTGTCACCATTGGCAAAGATGATGGATGGTAATAAAACGTTGGTTTTCTGGATGTTACGCATACTTACTACAATAAAAAGCTTCATGTAAAACTGATTAAAGTCTGGTCAGTTTCAGGCAGCAGCCGCTACAAACTGACCTAAGGATTCTGATCCGCTAATTAAGGTGATCAGTAAGGTTGTTTACGTATAGTTAACACATTTTAGAGCACTGTTGTTTCATGGAGAAAACGCAGCTCCCAAAGAGATTTCTTGTTTAGTCAATCTTTCTGCCCTGAGAGGAGACGGAAAAAACCTCCAGAAATATTTTAAGCACTGGAACTTTATCTGAATGTGAGGGCAGCAACCAAGGATCTTTCAGCATCTCTCTTTCTGTCAATTATGTGTTCACTTAATGACCATTTCATTGGAATCAATTGCAGTCGCTAAACAAGGACACGTTTTATATTGGAAGGGATATTCCAGAGTGCAGTAGGGCAAGATGCGGATCACAACAATATGAATAAAACGCAACCATGTCAATTTATTTTTTTAGCACACCCTGTGGATATCCCTTAAATGAGAGGGAGGCATTCACCATCTCCTGGATCCAGCCCCGCGTCACCTCCTTGCTGTTCGCGACCAGCCAGGAGGGGCACGGGTCCAGTGCACACGTGGCGACACTCACCGCTCCCATGGCCTTGTCCACTTCATCAGGAGTAACAAGTTGAAAGTCAGTCCAGAGATGTCGCTCAAGACCCCCAGTACCCCGGCTGGCTCTGCGCAATTGGAGTCCAGGTCCATCCGAAGCCGAGCAACTTTGTCCGCGAGGAACTGGACATACTCCTCCGCTCTACCTCGTAAGGGATTATCCGCAACTCTCCCATTCAGGAGGGAGCGGGTTACCCTAAACAAG
>NW_028261393.1:8009295-8049773 GCF_051295495.1 Thamnophis sirtalis
TGAAAGAGAGAGAAAGAGTGTGAGAGAGAGTGAGAGAAAAAGAGAGTGAGAGAGAGTGAGAGAGAGAGAAAGAGAGAGTGTTTGTGTGTGTGAGAGAGTGAGTGAGAGAGAGAGAGAGAAAGAGAGAGAGAGAGAGAGAGAACAGTAATAATTGTCGTACTAAACAAAATAAACCCTTCTACAACCCATAAAAAAATCAAAAGTCAAACTTGCACTACTAAAAACACACGAGGATCTTAAGCACATTTTATCCTGGGGAGTGATGAAAAAATAATTATTATGACATACAGTTTATTGTTAATAATGATTATTTTTAAACGGTGTGATAAAGAGGCAGGTTAAAGAGAGGAGAAGTGTCAGTTTACCTTACACACACACATGGGAAGGTGTAACCTTTCACGGATGATTATTGTAATAAAAATTAGAGTTGGCCTAAATAGTCTTGGAGGGGTTTTTTTTTTTTTTACAGCACAACGGATGGTTTTTTTTTCTTTATGACCAAAAGCCTTGTGGTACAAGTCAGAAAGAAATACAAAGGACAAATTAATTTTAGAAAAGTAAAATTAAAAATGTAAAATTTGTGAAAGGGCGAAAACACGACTAATCTCTATAGGACCAATTACACAAATGCAAAAACATTTTCAAAATGTGTGCAAACGGCCATGTTTTCCAGATGTTTTTTCATCTGCTAATCAGGAAGGTTTCTTTGAAGGAGTGGAGAAACAGCTGACTTTTTTCTTCTTCCCCCAAGTCTCGATGTGTTGCGGTCCACCAGTGGCCAGCAAAGCTGGCAGCAGATTCGGTTCCACCACAAATCCGCGGTAGACTAAAGCGCGCTCGATGAAAGCGCGTACGTGACGTCATCACAGCGCGACGAAAACAGCACGCTGTGAGCGGTAAATTTAAAATTAACGCGAAAACCTTACCCTAACCCCCCCAAACCTAACCCTAAATCTAACCCTAAGCCTAACCCTTAACCTAACCCTAAACCTAACCCTAAACCTAACCCTTAACCTAACGCTAAACCTAACGCTAACCCTTAACCTAACCCTAAACCTAACCCTAACGCTTAACGTAACCCTAAACCTAACCCTAACCCTTAACCTAACCCTAACCCTAACCCTAACCCTTACCTTTATGTGAATCGGCTTGCTTTAATTTTATTTTAATTTTAATTTAATTTATTTTTAATTTTATTTGTCGCGCTGCTGATGACGTCACGTACGCGCTTTGATCGGGCGCGCTTTAGTGGACCATGGTTTTGACGGGTCACGGCAGATTCGGATATTGAGGAGGTTGGGGATGAACATGGGCCAGTTGTGGAATCTGCAGAAGGCTTGGATGAGGGCTCTGTGTCGGAGGCAGAGAGGAGGCCAGAGCCGTATGCCAGTTATCAGCTGCCTTCAGAGGCAGACATCAGTGAGGCAGACGAACAGCTGGAGCCTGTTCCCAGTGTGCCCATGCGCAGAGTGGCCAGACAAAGGGAACACCTAAAGAACAGGGGTCGACTTGGGAGTAAAGCCACAGGTAGGTGATGAATGGCCCCTCCCATAGGGAATAAAAGAGGAGCGAAAGGGGAGTGGAGTTTGCAGGAGACAGTTAGTTTGCTTAATAGGTTCGTGGCTCTCTGAGACTCCTTGCTAAGTTCTGCAGATATCGGCCTGGCAGCTCTCCAAGCCAGATAAGATCTGTGACTGTAAATCCTCCCAAGACAGATAAGGTCTGTGACTGTAAATCCTCCCTTGAAAGACTTTGCTGGCTGAGAATGAGCAGAATTCACCGTCAATTAAGGAAAGGGGTTTTGACGGGACCAGGAGTTTGCTTCGTGCTCTTGGGAAGCCTCGGTCAGAACAGGATGTTTAATGTCAGGTTGTTTGTAGTTTTCTGTCAGTCCTAAAATGGAGTCCAGCCAGGGGAATAAAAGCTGTCCATTTCGGATTACATCCCAGCGGCAAGGGACAAAAGGAAAGCTCAGAAGGAGGCGAGCAAAATGTCTCCAGACTGGGCTTAAGAAGAGAGATGTGGTGACACTTTCTAAGGTGCTTAAAAGTGGAGGAGAGGAAGCTGTCATGACAGGAATGCTAGTGATCAACATCCCCATTGATGCTCAGCCTATGTGTAAACAAACCACCCATCCCAAAATGGCCCCAAATCCTAGGAACTCATGCCAAGAAATATCAAACCTTCAAGCCCCAAGCTTGCACACCTGGTGTTTCTCACTGTTTGGAGAGATTTGGGGCGTGAGACTGAAACAATGTGGCAAGGGCAGGAATGTTTCTCTGCGCGTTGACTTGGGTGTCAGTGATTCCACGGAGGTCCACGGGGGTACCTGGGTGTTGACCGCTGATTAGGAAATGCTCGGGCGACAAATGTGATGAATGGTCAGCCTCTGTGCTCTGGTTGGCCAGCCTCAAAAGGCGAAACACCTTCTGGGTGACACCTGAGGGCTAAATATAACTCCGAGGGTCTGTGAAACCCCTCCCGTCTTCCATCTCTTTGAAGCAGGTCCTTCTGGAAATCAGTTTGATAGCCTCGTGTTTACCCTCCCATCCCAGAAGATAATGCGGATGTTTGATTATTCAGGGCAGCGTAAAAAGTCTCTAATCTCTTTCTTTTGATTTACTTTAAATGGACAGCGATTAGTAATGTTTAGCGCCGGTTAAATAAAACTGGATTGCGGAGAGTTTTGATGGTTTCAATTCCTTGTAGAAAGCTCAGCGCAACTCTCTTCCCATACCTACTTCACAGTGTTACATACATCATTCCCGCCCACGCTTCTTTCATGAGCCAAGGTGGCGCAGTGGTTAGAGTGCAGCACTGCAGGCTACTTCAGCTGATGCTAGCTGCAGTTTGGCAGTTCAAATCTCACCGGCTCAAGGTTGACTCAGCCTTCCATCCTTCCAAGGTGGTAAAATGAGGACCCAGATTGTTGGGGGCACAAGAGGCTGACTCTGCAAACTGCTTAGAGAGGGCTGTAAAAAGCACTATTAAGCAGTATATAAGTCTTATTGCTATTGCTATGGTGCAGAACAGAGATGGGCTCACCTGGTGGTCCACTTCCCTGCTCTTTTTTGCTGCTATTATATGCATAAAAGGATAAAGCCAAAATATTCTCTCTCCTAATTATCCATAGGACATGGTGGCTCAGTGGCTAAGACACTGAGCTTGTTGATCAGAAAGGTTGGCAGTTCGGCGGTTCGAATCCATAGCGCCGTGTAACGGAGCAAGCTCCCGTTGCTTGTCTCAGCTTCTGCCAACCTAACAGTTCGAAAGCACATAAAAATGCAAGTAGAAAAATAGGAAACACCTTTGGTGGGAAAGTAACAGCGTTCCGTGCGCCTTCGGCATTTAATCTTGCCGGCCACATGACCACAGAGACGTCTTCGGACAGCGCTGGCTCTTCGGCTTTGAAACGGAGATGAGCACCGTCCCCTAGAGTCGGGAACGACTAGCACATATGTGCAAAGGGAACCTTTACCTTTAATTATCCACATTATTATTTCCAGCAGCCCTGGAAAATTCTATGGCCTTTTGCTATAGATCTAGAGATACAGAAGACCATGTAAATTCTTGCTTATGACTCACAATTCTCTCTCTCTCTCTCTCTCTCTCTCTCTCTCTCTCTCTCTCTCTCTCTCTCTCTCTCTCTCTCTCTCACTCTCTCTCTCTCTCTTCCCCTGTTTTTTCTTGCCCTCTAGTCTATCCTGATTTTGCCAGTGAACTGTTCTGAGGTTTGCTAATCTTTATTAAATCAATACCAAGCTATCTTTTTCTTAGCTCAGTGGCATGGAAGCTTATTCAAAATCTGGATGTAAGAACTGAGAATTTAATGACTGCGAACGAAATTGGAAGTTACCCCTAGCAATTTTCCAACACAAGTTTAACGAACACGGAATCGTTACTTCCTGTTTCTGGGTGACAAATTTCTATTAATGCAGACAGAAATCATATTCACTTTTTAAAATTTTTGCAGGCGTGCCACATTGCTGATTCACGTTCAGAGTCCCCCCCCTTTTTTTCTTTCTCTTGCCAAGCTCCTGCTTTTCACGCGTATATATTTGCAAAAACACAAACTGCCTGTTCACATCTGCATGCAATTTAGGTATCTGAGCTTTTGGGCCAAAAGCCTCTGCATTCGCGTGAAGCCTGGAATCAACTTTAATAAGAAATACATGCCCTTCTCGGCCAGACGAACACCGTGGCTAAGAATTGCCCAAGTCCCCAAACTTCCCTTTTGGGCCTTTGTGGGCATTGCTGAGTTAGATGGAAAGGACTGAGTCAGCCCAGCAGTTCCTATATTCTGACCTTGGTTACAGACTGTGCCCTTTGGCGTTCTAATGGCATGTGCTGTTTCCAAAACAACAAACTGATGTTACATTTTTGGGTGACGAGACCTCCGAATGGGCTGAGTTAGTGTGATGGCAGGGTTGCCCAAGGAACAAAACAATCTGCAGCACGGCTTCTGTGAGGGAATGGAAAATGGGCAGCTGAGCGGGCTACAAGCTAGACACAGGGTGAGGCTTAATGGATTTTCAGGCACGTGGGAAGGGAATCCAACTTGTTGGTTTTTCTGTAGAAAGCTATTGGTCCACCCAACCCGAGCTGGGCGCAAAGTTAATGGGTTTGGTTGGTCGGCAATGAATGTACACAAAATGGTTGGATTGTGTGGTTTTGGTGATTGTGAGCTATAGGCTGGGCTAGTCTGCAAATCATCCCTCCCTCCCTCTCTCTCTCCCTCCCTCTCTCCCTTTCTTCTGTCATCCATCCACCCCTCTATCCTTCTATCCTGTATCCTCTATCCTCCATCCATCATCCATTATCCTTTTATCTATCTATCATCTATCTATCTATCTATCTATCTATCTATCTATCTATCTATCTATCTATCTATCTATCCATCTATCCATCTATCCATCTATCCATCTATCCATCTATCATCTATCTAGCTATCTAGCTATCTAGCTATCTAGCTATCATCTCATCTATCTATCTATCTATCATCTATCTATCTATCTATCTATCTATCTATCTATCTATCTATCTATCTATCATCTATCTATCTATCTATCTATCTATCTATCATCTATCTATCTATCTATCTATCTATCTATCTATCTATCTATCATCTATCTATCTATCTATCTATAATCTATCTATCTATCTATCTATCTATCTATCTATCTATCTATCTATCTATCCATCCATCCATCCATCCATCCATCCTCTCATCTATATATTTATCATCTATCTATCTATCCTCTCATCTATCTATTTATCATCTATCTATCTATCTATCCTCCCATCTATCTATCATCTATCTATCTATCTATCTATCTATCTATCTATCTATCTATCTATCTATCTATCTATAATCTATCTATCTATCTATCTATCTATCTATCTATCTATCTATCTATCCATCCATCCATCCATCCTCTCATCTATCTATTTATCACCTACCTACCTACCTACCTACCTACCTACCTACCTACCTACCTATCCTCCTATCTATCTATCTATCTATCTATCTATCTATCTATCTATCTATCTATCTATCATCTATCTATCTATCTATCTATCTATCTATCTATCTCTATCTATCTCTATCATCTATCTATCTCTATCCATCCATCCATCCATCCGTCCGTCCGTCCGTCCGTCCGTCCGTCCGTCTGTCTGTCTGTCTGTCTGTCCTGTCTGTCTATCATCCACCCACCCATCCACCTACCTACCTTCCTATCTACCATCCTCTACTATCTATCTTTCCATCCATCCATCCATCCTCCATTTTATCCACCTTTTCATCTGTCTGTCTGCATTGGACTTCCTATAGATTAGGGTTTCAAATATAGTCAAGCTTAAGAGTTGCACTGAGGTTATGCTTAAGGCAATAGGTTTTAATATTGATATTTTCCAAATGAGAAAATGGAGAGATAGAAGATTAGCAGCAGCCTGCCATGAAAATCAATACTTTTTACATTCATCATTTTAATCTGCTATTGGTAACTTTGGTTTTGCTTGCCACTTCATGTCAATATTTGATTTCCAACATCTCTCTGGATTTTCCTCGCAGTTCCTTGAGTTTTCTCGGCAAGGTTTTTCAGAAGTGGTTTGCCTTTGGCTCCTTCCTAGGGCTGAGAGAGAAGGACTGGCCCAAGGTTACCCTTGGCTTTGTGCCTAAGGTGGGACTAAAACTCATGGTCACAGAACAGAACAACAGAGTTGAAAAGGGACCTTGGAGGCCTTCTAGTCCAAACCCTGCTCAAGCAGGAGACCCCTGTCTCATTCCAGACAAATGGCTGTCCAGCCTCTTTTAAAAAATACTTCCAGTGATGAAGCCCCCACAATGTTTGAAGGCAAGATGTCCCACTGATTAATTTCTCTGATTGAAGTCTCTTAGTTTCTAACACGATATCTTCACCAGTAGAAGAAACTGGACCTCTATTGATCAACTACCTGGAACTGCAAACTACCCTTGTAAACAGGGGTGGGTTTCTCGCCCCGTTCCAACCGGTTCGGTTGGAACGGGGCCGGCGGTGTCCTCGTGCACGCGCGCAGTGCACGCATGCGTACTAGTGCCTGTGCGATGCTCCAGCTGCTCCTGGAGGATCGTGCAGGCGCTGTATGTGTTCTGCGCATGCGTGGAAGCGCAGAACTCGTCAAAACCGGGTAAGAAACGCGGGTGGACGGGTGGATCCTTCGGTGTTCCCGGAAGTTACTTACTTCCGGGTTCGCCGACCAACCGGTTCGCGGGGACCGCCGCGAACCGCCTGAAACCCACCCCTGCTTGTAAATCTAATGAGAACCAGCCAGCGTTCCCAGTTGACCTTCTATCTACATCGGAGACTGCCAAGAGGAAGTAAAGATGAAGGGTAACCACTTCTTATGAATAGATATAAAGGAACGAAAGACATTTGGCCAAGTCATTCCCAAAGAATCCTGAAGAAGCAACAACAGTGAAAAAAAAGGACTCTCTTAACTTAGTCATTTTTTTTAATTCCAACCATTTCACATGGACTTTTATTCCTTTACATTTTGCCTCTTTGCCCATTGCTTTAACGCAACGCCTTCCGTTCACACAGGTTAATCCTTTTCTTATGCTTCAGAAACTTGGCGCAGGTTTCTCACATTCGGCTATACTGAGAAGATTTAGAAGATTTTGCATAAGCCGAAGCTGAAAAACCACACATATTTCTCTAAGAAGAAAGAAATAACTTCTACGGGGACGCCCATAATTTCTCCAAACCATCCTTGGGCTTTGCTTTGAATAGTGATGGATCTTTCAGTGCTAACTAGACAAGAACATTTCACGCAAAACAAAATACTGAAGCTAAGTATTTCAGAAAGCAATGCCCAAGGCGGGGAGCCGTGAATACCTAATAAAAATAACATATAACTCATTTTGGCTATTTAGTCATCGTCTTCTGTCATTCAATCATATTTTGGCATAACTAAAAGTAGGACTAGAACTCACAGTCCCCTCGTGGTTGGCCTGAAGTCACCCAGCTGGCTTTCATGCCTAGAGTGAAGCTAGAATTCCTAGTCTCCTGGTGGTTGAACCGAAGTCACCCAACCAGTGTTCATGCCTAAAGTGTGACCAGAACTCACAGTCTCCTGCTGATTGGCCCAAAGTCACCCAGCTGACTTTCATGCCCAGAGTGGGACTAGAACCAGGGGTGGGCTGCTATGGATTCACCCGGGTTCAGGAGAACTTGTAGCTGACGTTATGGCCTGTTTGGAGAACCTCCAAATTCTCAGTTGTCCAGGTCATGGTTGTCTCAAAGGTGCTTTTTCAAAAGGCAACTGGGCTGTTTTTTCCAAGAGGAGGAGGAGGAGGAGGAGGAGAAGAAGAGTAGGAGGAGGAGGAATATAATAATAATAATAATAATAATAATAATAATAATAATAAATAATAAATTATTAATAAAAAAATAAAAAAATAAAGATAAAGTGGACAGGGAACAAACTTGGTTATGGTTAAAAACAGGTACATTAAAGAAAGAAACAGAGTCACTAATCCTGGCTGCGCAAGAACAAGCTATCCGCACAAATGCCATTAAGGCCAAAATCGAAAAATCCTCTGATGATGCCAAATGCAGACTTTGCAAAGAAGCTGACGAAACTGTTGATCACATACTCAGCTGCTGTAAAAAAATCGCGCAGACTGATTATAAATTGCGGCACAATTCAGTAGCACAAATGATCCATTGGAATTTGTGCAAAAATTATAATATTAAAACAGCAACAAACTGGTGGGAACATCAGCCTGAAAAAGTCACAGAAAATCAGATGGTCAAGATCTTGTGGGATTTCCGTATACAAACCGACAAAATACTGGCGCATAATATACCAGACATCACACTGGTTGAGAAAAATAAGGTGACAATCATAGACATCGCAATACCAGGTGATAGCAGGGTCGCCGAGAAGGAACATGAAAAAATCGCAAGATACCAGGACTTAAAAATCGAAATTCAACGACTATGGCACAAACCAGCAGTGATAATTCCAGTGGTAATTGGCACACTGGGTGCTATTCCAAAAGCACTGGAATTACATTTGAAACAGTTAAAAATTGACAAAATCACCATCAGTCAAATGCAAAAAGCCGCACTGCTTGGATCCGCACGCATATTACGAAAATACGTTACGACGTCCTAGGCCCCTGGGTGGGGCCCGACTAGTAACCAATGCCAAATCCGGCGAAACAACTGGCCGCTGTGATACAATTGTATAATAATAATAATAGGAGGAGGAGGAGGAGGAAGAGGGGAGGAGGAGAGGAGGAGGAGGAGGAAAAAGAAGAGGAAGAAGAAGGAGAGGAGGAGAAGTAGTAGTAGTAGTAGTAGTAGTAGTAGTAGTAGTAGTAGTAGTAGTAGTAGTAGTAGTTGTTTTGCTTCTCATCCAACAAATTCTGGCAAGATGGTGGAAAATGATAGAAGGATTCATTCCGACAGGATGGGGTGGGAGACGGTTATCTTTGCTGGATACCTGTTTCAGGGTTTCTTAAAACCTAAACCCATGGATTCCTAGAGGTTGCAGTGTGTGCGTGTGTGAATGAGTTGGCTCCTTTGAGTTGTCTCCTTTGCTATTTTGACTTTTGAAGGGAAGAGCAAAGTTGCTGGGAGGATCTCGCCCGGCCTCCTGTCCTCAACCCCATCGCTGAGAAAGTATGCAGGAATGAGGAAAAACGGCTATCTTTGATTCCACTCGGTTGGGTATTTGGCCAAGGCAGGATGCCCAGTGAGATTCCGATTTTGCTTCTCAAACAGAGGCTTGAGCTAGGCAAGAGTTTCGTTTACGGGCATCCAATGGAATTTTTGCACACACCTAAATTTCGCAAATAGCAAGATGCTCAGTAATGTCACGGCCAAAGAGATTTGCCCACTCCACACACCCCAACTCCGCTTTCTGGTCAGAAGTGTTTATTTAGTTTTACTTTTGCCTGAGAAGCTGAGTCAGCCAGAGACTAAACCAATTTCTACCGCTGCTTCGGGCATTGAGCAATTTTGGAAAGAGGGCAAGGTGGTATTCTTGATTCAGCAGACTCCTGCGGGGGTTACGGAAAGGTCACAAGGTGGTCATGTGGACTCCACTTCTGCTAATAGGACTGACCCACTAATATTTTTTATTTATTTGGTTTGTCAAACATGTACAAGACAACAGGTATAAGTATGAACATGGATGGGAATGAAAGAAATGAGTACAAATAAATGGGGACAGGGATAGTAGGCACACTGGTGCGCTTATGCATATCCCCCCCCCCCCCTTACGGCCCTCTTGGGAATGGAGCGAGATCCCCGGTGGACAGTTTGAGATTGGAGTTGTAGGGGTTTGAGGATGTAATGACGGAACCAGGTAGAGCATTATTATTATAATATAAGAGCATTATTATAATAGAAGGGACAATTGAATGGGATTTGGGCATTTTAATTTTTTTAGCTGTTTCAAGAGTTACTCTTGAAACAGCAGACCAAGAGAATTGTGCAATATATATTTGTTTTTGTATATTTTCCACTTCTGTTGATGCGCTGTTGTAAATCGCCCTTCTGTCGACGCGCTGTTGTTGGCGCATTGATGACATCACGGTTTTAGCGACACACTTTTGTCAGCATGCGTTTGTCGTGCGGGCTTTTGTCGGGTCACGTACAGTAATAGGAGATCTGAAAAGAAAAATAATTGTTTTGCAGCTTTACAGAGGGTAAGGGGGAAAAAAAGGAGACCCAGGTATTGTTGTAGGGTGAAAATACTAAAGAAATGTTCTTGCAACATGGAAATCAGAGAGGCGGCTCATAAGCTGACCCTGTGCCTCCCTACGGAAGGAGAGGGATAGGCGAAGATTTCTATCTCCCTGGCTTTTCAAGGCATCAACTCTGCAACCTAACTAACTGGTGCAAACTGGCAAACTGGCACTAACTGGTGCAAACTGGCAAAAAGCCACAAACATTCCTTTCTTAAAAGTGACATCAAAGAAATAAAATCGAAAGGAGGTAAGTGATGCTATCTTGTATAAGCCAGTGCACATACTTAATTGGTTCACAAAGGGAGTGCTTTTATTTATTTAGGTAGAACATTTATATAGCTGCCCATCATCTAACCAATTCTGGGTGACTTTTGATCGAAAGTTAAAATAACATATACAATCATATTACAACTAAAGAGATTAAAGCATTAAAAACAACACGGAACCTCTGCCAAGTCCACTTTCTAATGGGCGGGTTTTTCTAGTCTTATCCCAGGGCTTGGCGGGGAAAGGCACCTCTTCAAAACTTGACTGAAGGCTAAGAGGTTTGCTGAATTTTAGGGGAGGGGTGTTGTGTAGGGGAAGGGGCTGCCACAGGGAAAAAGCCCCCCTTCTAGCAGATGGCAATATTTAGGGAAAGGGGCTAGGGGTGTGCTCACCCTATCTGAGCTGATAGGAAGGAGAGATGTCCTTAGGGGAAGGCATTTTTGCAGATAACCTGGTCCTGTGCCACCTAGAGCTTTAAAGGTTGGAGTAGAGGGTTGGAGTAGAAGAGAAGAGAGTTGGACTAGAAGTCTAGAAGATGGACTAGAACACTTGATGACTTGGACTAGAAGATTAGACAACTAGAAGACTTGAGGATTTGGACTACAAGACTTGGACTAGAAGAGGATTTAGACTAGAAGACTTAGAGTAGAAGACTTGAGGATTTGGACTAGAAGACTTGAGGATTTGGACCAGAAGACTTGGACTAGAAGAGGATTTGGACTAGAAGACTTGGACTAGAAGAACTTGAGGATTTGGACCAGAAGACTTGGACTAGAAGAGGATTTGGACCAGAAGACTTGGACTAGAAGGGGATCTGGACTAGAAGACTTGGACTAGAAGAGGATTTGGACTACAAGACTTGGACTAGAAGACTTGAGGATTTGGACCAGAAGACTTGGACTAGAAGAGGATTTGGACTAGAAGACTTTGACTAGAAGAGGATTTGGACTAGAAGACTTGGACTAGAATAGGATTTGGACTAGAAGACTTGGACTAGAAGACTTGAGGATTTGGACCAGAAGACTTGGACTAGAAGGGGATTTGGACTAGAAGACTTGGACTAGAAGAGGATTTGGACTAGAAGACTTGGACTAGAAGAGGATTTGGACTAGAAGACTTGAGGATTTGGACCAGAAGACTTGGACTAAAAGACTAGGGTTGGACTAGAAGTCCTTCAAGACCCCTTTCAACTCTGTTATTCTGTTAAAAGTCTTGACAGCACCTTGAATTGCACCTGAAAAGAAACTAGAAGCCAGTGGAGATCATGCACCAAAGATGTTACACAGGCAACCCTAGGAGTCTCCATTACTGTGCATGCTGAAGGATTCTGGACCAGTTGAAGTTTCTGGATGGTCTTCAAGAGCAGCCCCATGTAGAAGGCACTGTAGCAAAACTGAAAAGGAGGTTCACATTAAGGCAATGTTCAGTGAGAAGCAATCTCTCTGCCTTGGTGTGTGTTTGTTTGTTTGTTTGTTTGTGTGTGTGTGTGTGTGTGTGTTGATGTCTCCGTTCCAGAAAATCCCGATTAACGCCAGGTTCACACAACACGCTTATCCCTAAACCTGGATTAATCCTCAACATCCTGCACTGAAATGAATTAATCAGATTATAATAAATCAGATTATACGATATGTGTTGAACAGAGTTCAGTTTTTCACCCTTTGGAAGCCATTAAAAAAATAATCCCCTATTGCATATTTAATAGAGCAGGAGAAAAATATATAGTAAAAATAATGAATTGAAATCTGTCATTTTTATGGATTTTTAGGGGCCTCCCCTGCAAACCCAATCAGGGGTTTACTGTACTATTTAGTAAGATGGCCAGGTATGTATTCACTTTCTCTTTTGAGTTTCATTTCATTTATGAGCTGTTCAGCCCTTTAATCTAGTCAAGATTTCTTAAACAAAAGTTTGGGGCGGCACCAAATCACATCCGCCAAGTTAAAAAGACTCAAGTCTGGAAGTTACTGGATTCTAACAACTTTCTTCAAAACAACAACAATCCTGGCATGTCTGTAGTAGCCAATCATGGTTTGGAAGGTATCTTCTGTGTTTTCAAGTCTTGGCCGTCTGTTTTTATTGAAGAAGGATTTTTTTTTAACAGCTTTTTCTCTCTAGCTTTTTTTCTTGGAGGATCAAGTCTGTAAAACATTGCAGCTACTTGCTTTAGAGCAGGGGTGTCCAAACTTGGGGACTTTAAGACTTGTGGACTTCAGCAACAAGGTGGGACTAGAACTCACCGTCTTCCGACTGTTAGGCTGGAGCAACTGGTGAATGCTGGTCTCATGGGCAGGATATCCCTTCATCATCACACCTTAACTTGCCTGCATGGCATTGGGAGAATCTCAATACTCAACACTCATCCACCCCATTAGGAAACCGATGAGGGAAAGTTACTACATGTAGATGTTACACCAGCTGTCTGGATGCACCTCCAGTCTCAAGAGTAAATCAGGGCAACCTACTATCCCCTAAGTGAGACCACTCAGAACCGGGCGGTATCCAAACTTGTGAACTTTAAGAGGTGTGGACTTCAACTCCCAGAAACATGGCTGGCTGGGGAATTCTGGGAGTTGAAGTCCACACGTCTTAAAGTTCCCAAGTTTGAACATCCCTGCTTTAAAGTTTTCTGTAAGGCAACTGGCTAGATTGCGTTAGTTTAACTCTATGCATGTCTAAATCTGTTTGCAATTCTTGCTGAGAATTAATTGATGTACTCTGATGACTCTCTTTTTGTTATTCCGACAACAGATAACCAACCCTCTCCAATGATGGAGTTAACTCCATTGTGATGGAAGGATTACTGAACCACACAATAAGCCAAGCCTTTTTTTCTTCTTCTTCGCTAGAAGATTGTGTAAAGCCACCATTTAGGAGCAGGAGGGCAGGAGCAGCCAAAAGATACTCCTTGCTCCAAAAAGTGGAGAAAGTTTTGTTTTTCCTTTTCATATTTTGAGTCCTCCCACTGAGTGTTTGGTATCCGTTATTAAGGTAAAGGTAAAGGCTCCCCTTGCACATATGTGCTAGTCGTTCCTGACTCTAGGGGACGGTGCTCATCTCCGTTCCAAAGCCCAAGATCCAGCTCTGACTAAAGATGTCTCCATGGTCATGTGGCCAGCATGACTAAACGCCGAAGGTGCATGGAACGCTTCCCATCAAAGGTGGTTCCTATTTTTCGACTTGCATTTTTTACATGCGTTCGAACTGCTAGTTTGGCAGAAGCTGGGACAAGTAATGGGAGCTCACTCCGTTTCGCAGTGCTAGGGATTCGAACCGCTGAACTGCCAACCTTTCTGATCAACAAGCTCAGTGTCTTAGCCATTGAGCCACCAATTTCTTCTTCTTCTTCTTCTTCTTCTTCTTCTTCTTCTTCTTCTTCTTCTTCTTCTTCTTCTTCTTCTTCTTCTTCTTCTTCTTCTTCTTCTCCTTCTCCTTCTCCTCCTCTCCTTCTCCTCCTCCTCCTCCTCCTCCTCCTCCTCCTCCTCCTCCTCCTCCTCCTCCTCCTCCTCCTCCTCCTTTCTCTTCCTCATAAGAAGATAATAGCCCTGGCTGGTTCAAGTTAAACTCCATCAAAGTCCAGCAGTCTGTTTCTTCCCAGGACCAACTGTGGTCAACCAGAGGTTTCTGAAGGACATTAGAAGGTGAGCCTTAAGAAAATACTTTTCTCCTGCTTTTGTTCTCCTGTACCTGCTATTTGATGGCACACTGCCCTCAGCTGGAGAAAGCCTTGATTCTCGAGACTAACATCCTTCGATAGGACAATCCTCCATGGGCCTCCCTGAATTTGACCAAGATGCTTTGAAGAGCATCAGAGTCGCAATGCCTTGGCATAATGAATCTATGGAGTATGTGTATTATATCCACATGTTCAAAGCCTCCAAGAGAAATTCTTTAAGAAACTGAGATGGAGATGGTATCATAGAAGGTTCCCCCCCGGCTCGACAAATGGTTTTAGGAAAAATGGAGGGTGGATTCAGCAAATGTTATTACATTCAGTTGATCTTGGTTTACTTCTGCGTTTCAATGGGTCCCCATATCCAGATGTCATATTTATTCTAATTGCATGAATGGGTTTAATTAGTTTAATGGCTTGAGTCCTCTTGACTATGAAAGCCAGATCCAACTGGAAACCACCCTGCCGTTGACGTAGTCATCATTTGAACTGGTTTTCCCTACTTTCTTCCAAGATGTCCTTCAATTCCATGGAGTTTCCTAGGAATTTCTCATCTCAGGGCAAATCAGGCCAGAACCTGCTTAGCTTATTCATTCCGAGAAAGTGAATCTCAGCCCTTTCCAATGATAGTCTTGGAGAAAAGCAAAGTCATTCTTTTTAACCAGTACAACTTGTGGCAACACCCACCCAATGTTGGCAAAAGCTAAACCAAGGTTTGCTCACTTTAAAAGGCAGTGCCCACCCCCCCAAAAAAGTGCTACGAAAATGACAAGGCTATGCCCATAAAATCAGGACTCAAACTTGACTTGAAGACCTTATCTCTGTAAGCTTCTTCCTGTTTTCTTGGTGATTGTCCTTCATGATGTAGGCTTCCGCACAACCCTCGAGGCTATTTTTTTTTAAAACCAAGTTTAGAGAAGAATTTTAATTGGCTGGAGGCAATAACAGGGGTTAAAATAGAATGGAAACCTGAAGGTTTTTTTTTATTAGGAATTATGTCTGCGAAATACAAAAAAGAAATCCAGTATTTAATACTACATATAATTATGGTGGCAAGGATTGCTTTTGCCCAGAAATGGAAAAACAAATTAATTCCAAGTGAAGATGAAATAATAAGAAAGGTTATGGACTGTGCCGAAATGGACAAACTAACTAAAGAAATCCAGGGAAAAGAAGAATCAGAATTCTACCAGATATGGGATAAATGGTGTAGGTGGATGGAGGAAAGAAACAAGAATCAATGAAGGGATATAACAAAACTCACAAAATAATAGTTATGAGTAAAATAAGAGGGTTAAGAATGGTGAAATCCAAATGAAATACAATAGAAGGGGAAATAATATAAGGTGAGCGGTATCGATTGACAATTGCTATTATAAAGAACAGGAAGTTCCTGTTCGTATTGTATTGTGTAAATGTGGTATACGTCTAAATTTTGTGTGTGTGTATTTTACATGTTTGTTAATAATTTTTTTTTTAAAAAAAGAATTCTAAAAGTGACTCAGTGGCTAAGACACTGAGCTTGTCAATCAGAAAGGTCTGCAGTTCGGCGGTTCGAATCCCTAGCACACAAAATGAGCTCCCGTGACTTGTCCCAGCTTCTGCCAACCTAGCAGTTCGAAAGCAGGTAAAAAATGCAAGTAGAAAAATAGGAACCACCTTTGGTGGGAAGGTTAACAACGTTCCGTGTGTCTTCGGCATTTAGTCATGCCGGCCACATGACCACGGAGACGTCTTCAGACAGCGCTGGCTTTTCGGCTTTGAAACGGAGATGAGCACCGCCCCCTAGAGTGGGGAACGGCCAGCACGCATGTGCAAGGGGAATCTTTACTTTTTAGACAGGATTCTAACACATCCTTTGTTTGCCCTGGGTTCCTATTGCTTCCATTCTTTCATTGTATGACCTACACAATCATTCCATCAATTGATGATGATGATGAAGAAGAAGAAGATGATGATGGGAGCTCGTTCCATTGTTCGTATTAGGCCTGCCACTCGAGATTCCTCCAGTAGGAGAAAGAAGAATCGGATCAAATCAAAGCTTTAGTCTTAGATGTGGAGCTCGAAGGAGGCAGGCATGGAAGATGATGCTTTGAGGCCTGCTCGGGCCTTCGGTTGCCATGGAAACTTACGGCTCAACTCCTGCAAGGCCCACCGGTTGCTTTTTTCCCTGCCAGACCTGCATCTCACTCCTTTTGAAGACCCCCCCCCCAATCTAAGCACCGGGGGTTCTGGCTGGGTGCCCCTCACCCCCAGCCTTGGGCTCAACCCAGAGCCTATCAGCACCGCCAGTGATGGGGAAAATTGGATTTCTCTGAGCTCTGAGCGCCCCCTTGTGGCCCTATGTAGCAACACAAACAACCTCCTTCAATTCCGAAGCCCATTTCCCACACCGGCTGATTTGGATTAGGCTGATTTTTGTCATGATCGTTTCACACAAAGGAGGTTGCTTTCTTTGGGGTGTTTTTAAATCGCTCTTTATGGGACAAAACCTGGGCGGCACTCAGAGTTGGGTGTGATTCAGGATGACGTAGGGCGGGGTAAAGTGGTCAAGACAGCAGCCACAGTGGTGGCGATCAAAGCATGTTTTTACATGGGGGTGATTGGAACAGCCTCTTAACCCTGTGCACAATGAAATAAATAATGCAGTCACATTTAGGGAGAAGACTTCGGTTTCCCCAGTGTAAAACAGATGTGGAGACTCTAGAAAGAGTGCAGAGAAGAGCAACAAAGAGGATTAGGGGACTGGAGGCTAAAACATATGAAGAACGGTTGCAGGAACTGGGTATGTCTAGTTTAATAGAATGAAGGACTAGGGGAGACATGATAGCAGTGTTCCAATATCTCAGGGGTTGCCACAAAGAAGAGGGAGTCAAGCTATTCTCCAAAGCACCTGAAGTTAGAACAAGAAGCAATGGTTGGAAACTAATCAAGGGGAGAAGCAACCTAGAACTAAGGAGAAATTTCCTGACAGTTAGAACAATTAATCAGTGGAACAACTTGCCTTCAAGAAGTTGTAAATGCTCCAACACTGGAAGTTTTTAAGAAGAGATTGGATAACCATTTGTCTGAAATGATATAGTGTTTCCTGTTTGAGCGGGATGTGGGGTGTGGGGTGGGTGGAGGGGATGTTGGACTAGAACACCTTCAAGGTCCCTTCCATCTCTGTTATTCTGTATTCTGTTCTGTAGTCTGTAGTCTGTATCGAATCCATGAAAAGAAGGACTAGGGGTGACATGATAACAACGTTAAAATATCTCAAGGGTTGCCACAAGGAAGAGGGAGTCAAGCTATTCTCCAAAGCACCAGAAGGCAGGACAAGAAGCAATGGGTGGAAACTAATCAAGGAGGGAAGCACACCTGGAATTAAGGAGAAATTTCCTGACAATGAGGACAATTAATCAGTGGGACAACTTGCCTCCAGAAGCTGTGGATGCCCCAACACTGGAAGTTTTTAAGGAGAGATTGGACAACCATTTGTCTGAAGTGGTGTAAGGTTCCCTGCCTAAGCAGGGGGTTGGACTAGAAGACCTCCAAGGTCCCTTCCAACTTCGTTATTCTGTATTCTGTTGTCTGCATCCAACCCATTGAATCTGCATGTAGGTCATGGAAATGGCCAAACTCCCATAATGGGTTAATTCTAAATAACTATAATAACAGATGGCAAAGAACTGGGACCTCATAATTGCATTGGCTGGACCTCAGAGGGAGTCTGTTTCGAATTAACTGAAATTTCCCAACTCTTTTCAAAGGAAGCCCAGGCACAACGCTGGGTAATAATCCAGCTCGGAAATGACTGAAGTGTGAATAAATATTTGGGCAAGGCTGACACTTTTACGGAGCCCAGTTTGTGTGTGTGTTGGGCTCTGTGTCGGTTGAGGCTATTTTTCCGATCTATTCGCCCCCCCCCCCCGGCCGCTGTTTTATATACATTTCTTCCTGTGCACTATTAGCCACCCAAGAGTTATTTGACTAACGTGGGGCTGCTCTGTAAATTTGCAGAATGATTTCATAAATAGCATCCTGAGCGGGTGGAAAGCATTGCAAGGGAGTGAAGTCACTTGGGCTTTGTCACAGGAGAACCTCGGGCAGAGAGGCACCTGAGTGTTTGGGGCGGGGGGAATGCAACTCCTTCCCGTGCAGGATGGACCCCTCTTAATTAAGCAGATGGTTAGGTTAGGTTTATTGGTTTTGTATGCCGCCCAGACATTTCAGACATTTCAGACATTTATTAAGATTTATAGGCCGCCCTTCTCCCTGAGGGGACTCAGGGCGGCTTACAATCATGGGAAGGGGGTGCAATAATACAAGACAAACAGTGAGTAAACAAGATAAATAATAAAACACCAACTTGCATTCAACAGTCAACACTCGGGCGGGTAATTTAAGAACTTATCCCCAGGCCTGCTGGGAGAGCCAGGTCTTAAGGACCGTGCGGAAGGTCTGGATGGTGGTGAGGGTACGAATCTCAACGGGGAGATCCTTCCACAGGGTCGGAGCTGCAACAGAAAAGGCTCTCCTCCGTGTAGTCGCCAGTCGACATTGACTGGCAGATGGAATCCGGAGGAGGCCCAATCTGTGCGATCTAATCGGTCGAAGGGAGGTAATCGGCAGAAGGCGGTCTCTCAAGTACCCAGATCCACTACCATGGAGTGCTTTAAAGGTGGTCATCAATACCCTGAAGCGCACCCGGAGACCGACAGGTAGCCAGTGCAGCTCGCGGAGGATGGGTGTAATGTGGGCGAACCGCGGTGCGCCCACTATCACTCGCGCGGCTGCATTCTGGACTAACTGCAGTCACCGGATGCACTTCAAGGGCAACCCCATGTAGAGCCCATTGCAGTATTCCAGCCTAGAGATCACAAGGGCTCGAGTGAAGGACTCCGGGCGGCTCACAATAAACAGGGGAGGGAATAAATAAGACAATACAAACAATTTAAAAATCCACAACAGTCACAATTAAGACGGGGCTGGGTGCTTTAACAGCCCCCAGCCTGCCGGAACAGCCAGGACTTAGTAGCTTTACAGAAGCCCGGGAGGGTAGTAAGGGTCCGGATCTCCACGGGGAGCTCGTTCCAGAGGGCCGGAGCAGCAACAGAGAAGGCCCTCCCCCGGGGGGTCGCCAGCCGGCATTGGCTGGCAGATGGAACCCGGAGAAGGCCAAGCCTGTGCGATCGGATTGGTCTTTGGGAGGTAATTGGCAGGAGGCGGTCTCTCAGGTACCCAGGTCCCATGCCATGTAGGGCTTTATAAGTAACAACTAGCACCTTGAAGCGAGTCCGGAGACCAATGGGCAGCCAGTGCAGCTCGCGGAGGATAGGTGTAACGTGGGTGTACCTAGGTGCACCAAAACCGCTCGCGCGGCTGCATTCTGGACTAGACTTCTGGATGAACCAACCAATCTCTCTGTCTTGTCTGGATTGAGCCTCAGTGTCAGGCCTGCATTTATATTCCTGTTAGAATTTTGGCCTGCCACACTTTCCCTAATTTCATTATGCTGTTTCTTTAAGTGTAGTCGATGGGAGGGGGGAATAGACAGAAGTAGGATTTTGGAATGTATTGTTTTTCATTCTTTACTAGAAGCAAGGTCATCCTTTGTCTCCACACCAGTACACCTGACCGGAAGAAGCTGGGCATGGACGCCAGCGTGGAAGAAGGAGATTGGACCACGTGATGGACTGTGGGTGTGGGGACAAGATCATGAACTTTTAACTGGGTGGGATTCTGATGTAACTTCCAGAGTTGGAATCCCACAGCACTATGCCAACAACCCTGCTTTATTAAATTGGAACTTTAAGCATAGTTTTGCCTTCGACTCTGATTTAATTCTACATGGTATTTGGAATGCTGACACTCAGTTTGCTAGCCTTCTTCTAAGCCAGGGGTGTCAAACTCACGGGTGGGATTCAAAAAATTTAACAACCGGTTCTCTGCCCAAATGACCAGCTGGGTAGGCAGGGCTCAGTGGTCATGGGATTGGATGAGTGTGGCCAACTCAACGTCACTCACATCGATGGGTGCTTCGTCTTAGCTGTTACAATGTAATGAGAGTTAACCGGAGAGGCAGTTTCTGTAAGCAGGGCAATAAAGATTAGGCTAGAAATAACAACAGAATGTTTCCTTCCTGCCTTCCTTGCAGGGTTAGCTCTGTAAAGTGGGAAAAAACCAAAGGATATTTCTTCCAACAACCGGTTCTCCGAACTGCTTAGAAAGTTAACAATGGTTCTCCCGAATAGGTGCAAACTGGCTGAATCCCACCACTGGGACTCAAACTTGATTTCATTGAGGGTTGTGTTTGACCTTGGTCGTGGGGAGGCTGGAGGGGGAATGGCTGGGGTGGATATAGCCAGATTGAGACCATTCATGTCAAGACCATCGGTGGTGGCCAAGTGCTAAGGCAGGTCTTCCCTCAGACCTTCCCTCCCTCTCATTATAACGTCCATCCTCCCTCCCTCCCTCCCTTCTTTTTCCTTCCCTCTTCATTCTCCTTTCTTCTTCCTTCCCCTCTTTCCTTCTTTTTCCTTCCTTGCTCTCTTCCCTTCTTTTCCTTTCCTTTTTCCCTTTCTCCTTTCCTGTCCTTTCTTGCATGCTCAAATGCAAAAGGGGAAACATTTATCCCTTTGGTTCGTTTTTAGTTTGTTTTGATAGCCCTCTGCCGGCGAAAACGGAGATGCAGGGGATGAGGCCCTCCCAAGCTTTGATTTTGCTGGCAGAGTCACCTTCGGCTGGTCCAGGGCAGCCCCATGGGCCAGAGGTAAGCCCCTTGTGGGGCAGATTTGGCCTGCGGGCCTTGAGTTCGACACCACTGTTCTAAGCAGTGCTTACGTAGAACAGAGGTGTCCAAGGGGTACTTCACATCTTAAAGCTGTTGAGATTGAGATACGTTGATAAGATATTTCCATTGTTGTGTACCCCTCCCTCCCTCCCCCCCCAACCCCCCTCCTCCTTCCCCCCCCCGACTTCCCAGAACCCGTACACGGTATGGATTTTTAACAAACACAGTCTAAAATCTATTGAGAAAAAAAAGAAATAAAGAAATTAATGACATCTCTACATTGATCTTAGCTTCTTCTTGCTGAGCTTAAACTTTAAACAATTTAAATCAGACAAGACAAGAATTTGGTGGTAAACTAGAACTATTTTGACACACAAAAAAATTGTACTCCGATGTCTCACTGATTGAGGAATGATGGAATGTTTGTTTTAAAAGAAAATGAAACTTTTGAAACCAGGGGGGGAAAAAGATATTTCCATTGTTAAAGGCGGTGGACATCTAAAGCGAATGCTGGCTGGGGAATTCTGGGAGTTGAAGTCCGGACATCTTCAAGTTGCCAAGGTTGAGAAACACTGATCTAAAGGACAGTGGTGTCATCCTCAGGCCCAGGTGGCATATGAATCTGTGGAGGTTCTCAGGCCTCCAGGTTGTCCCAAAGGTGCTTTTTTCAGGAGGCAACTGGACTTCCTTGTTTCTTTTTTCTTTTGAAGACGTTTTGCTTTTCATCCAAGAAGCTTCCTCAGCTCTGACAGGATAGTGGGGAATGGAAGGGATTTCTACTCCTTGCAGACAGCTGGTCACCAGCTTCCTTTTAGATCAGGGGTAGTCAACCATTTTATACCTACCGCCCACTTTTGTATCTCTGTTAGTAGTAAACTTTTCTAACCGCCCATCGGTTCCACAGTAATAGTGATTTATAAAGTAGGGAAGTAACTTTGCTTTATAAAATTTATAAAGCAGAGTTACAGCAAACCCCTACCGTCCACCATGAAAGCTGGAACGCCCACTAGGGGGCGGTAGGGACCAGGTTGACTACCACTGTTTTAGAGGGTGGTTGAAGCCCTTGGAGGTTTATCTGTGTCACCTGAGTGGTGCATTCTGGTTCCTGTAGTCTGCATTTTTTCTCTCTCTCTGGAAACCCATTTCTACTCCCACACCATTCAAAGGTGGAATATGGCATAGGTGGCATATGGTTATCTATTTGTAGGCAGTTATCACCCAGCCCTCTCCCAGAAAAATGAAATATCCTAGGAAATATTGAAAAGGCAGAATATTTCTCTGGATGTGAAAAGAAAGAAACATGTTTTAAAAGACAGAATAGCTGCCTGTTGCTTCCTGCCCATCCCCACTTTTGTCAATGGGCCATTAAGAAGGCCAAGCCAGTCCACTTTAGATAATAAAGGCCTCTCCACTTCAGCTCCAGGGGGATGGGATTAAAGCATGATAATATTGGCCCCAACTGACCACATGGCATCTGAGAACTCAACCAAACCTGGATTCAAAACACAGCCCAGAGAGTCGCCCCTGCATGGCCCCATGGGAGTCTGACAACCAATCAGAATACATTTCTTACACAGGAACAGGAAACAGAGAGGTGGGACTGAACAGGTTGTAAAAAGCCTAGAAAGCCCCTCCCTCAGCCCTTCTCTTCTTCTCCACCAACATTGAAGCATGTGATCACCTTTTCTGTTCAGGACTCAAGCCATGTGGTCCTGTCCACCATTAAAACCATCTTTCCAAGCAGCCTCCATGTCTCCAGTGTCTTTTTCCCCACTTGGAGCCAAACCCAGAACGACATTTCTTTCATCATATTCAAGTGACCAGATGTGGACCAGATGAACCTTGAGTTGGTTTTCTTTTTAACTTAAAAAGGATTTTATTTCCCCTTGTTATTCTATACTAATAATCATCACCCACATTCATAACATATCCAAGGGAGTCACCTACTTGTGGGTTGGCTTAAGAACAAGATTGTGCAGCTGGGGATAAATTTAAGGACTGCTACTTGCTCACTCGTTGAACATTCAATTATTGGTTTGGGTCCCTTCTATTTTGTGGTTCAGGGGTTGAACTTCAATTCCTTGTCCATCTGAATCCTTCTTGTCTTGGTTGTTCCTCCTCTTCCATGCCTAAGACGGGACTAGAACTCACTGTCTCCTCGTTGGTTGGCCCCAAATCTCTCAGCTGGCTTCCATGCCTAACAGAGGTGGGTTCCTACCAGTTTGCACCTATTCGGTAGAACCGCTTCGTCAAATCTACCGAACCGGTTGGAAGAGGTTCCACCAGTGGACCCGGAAAGCAGGCCACACCTACAGAAGAGGTTCCAAAATTTTTTGAAACCCACCACTGTCATAGAGAGACACAGAGGGAGGGAGGGAGGGAGGGAGGGATGGGCAAAGACACACACACACACACACACACACACACACACACACAGACAGACAGACAGACTCACACAGAGAGAGAAAAAGAAAGAAAGGAAGAAAGAAAGAAAGAAAGAAAAAAGAAAGAAAGAAAAAGTGAGAGAGAGATGAAAGAAAAAATGAAAAAAGGGACAGAGAGACAAAAGGAAAGAGAGGGAGGGAGGAAGGGAGGGAGAGAGAGAGAGAGAACACATGGCCGGCAAGCCACTCCCACCAGGTCATATGGCCAGCAAGCCACTCCCACAAAGAAGGCCACACCCACAGAGTAGGTTCGAAAATTTTTTGAAACCCACCACTGATGCCTAAGGTGGGACTAGAACTCACCGTGTTCTGATTGTTAGCCTGGAGCAACTGGTAAATTCTTGTCTCACGGGAAGGAAGTCCATTCATCATCGCACCTTAATTTGCCTGCGTGGCATTGTGAGAATCTCAACACTCAACACTCATCCACCTCATTAGGAAACCGATGAGAGAGAGTTACTGCATGTAGATGTTACATCAGCTGTCTGGAGGCATCTCCAGTCTCAAGAGTAAATCAGGGCAACCACTATGCCCAATCTAAGTGAGATCACTCAGACCAGGAGTGTCCAAACTTGGGAACTTTACGATGCGTGGACTTCAACTCCCAGAATTCCCCTTTAATAGCAATAGCAATAGCAATAGCAGTTAGACTTATATACCGCTTCATAGGGCTTTCAGCCCTCTCTAAGCGTTTTACAGAGTCAGCATGTTGCCCTCACAGTCTGGGTCCTCATTTCACCCACCTCGGAAGGATGGAAGGCTGAGTCAACCTTGAGATTTGAACCACTGAACTGCAGATAGCAGTCAGCTGAAGTGGCCTGCAGTCCTGCACCCTAACCACTGCGCCACCTCGGCTCTTCTACTTCTCTTCTTCTTTTAAGACGTTTGGAGTTGAAGTTCATGCGTCTTAAAGTTCCCAAGTTTGGACACTCCTGGCTTAGACCAAAGGTTTTGTGTTTTGTTTTTAGTCCAGCAAATGATAAGTTGAGGATAGCAAAATGTCGGGGTTGCAGCCTTGAGCTTGTTGGAGAGGAAAAAGATGATACAACTGAGCTGGATTCCTGTTAGATTTCTAGATCTCCTTGATGTCCAGTCACAGCTGATTTGGGGTCAACCACATCCTCTTTTTAGACTGTTACCACCACTCAGGAAATGTGTAACTCTGACTTGCGGGAGAACCACAGAAATAAAGGTATGTTGTGGAACGAATTGGATAAAATTATTCAAAGCCCAGATAGAAAGATGATAGGGAGAATATATAAATTCCTCCTGAAGTACAAAATGGAAGAGGAAATTGTGAAAGAACAAATGATGAAATGGGCACAGAACTTTGGCTATAATATTGAATTAGACAAATGGGAAAAATTTGGGGGAATAAATTTAAAAATGACACTATCAGTTGCATAGAAGGAAAACCAGTACAAAATGTTTTACAGGTGGCACCTGGCACCAACAAGGTTAGCTAAAATTTCAACAAATACCTCCCCAAAATGCTGGAAATGCAAATCAATACACGGAACATATTACCATTTATGGTGGACCTGTGAGGAGGCTAAATTTTTTTGGAAAAGGATCAAAAATTGGCTGGAGGCAATAACAGGGGTTAAAATAGAATGGAAACCTGAAGTTTTTTTATTAGGAATTATGTCGGTGAAATACAAAAAAGAAATCCAGTATTTAATACTACATATAATTACGGCGGCAAGGATTGCCTTTGCCCAGAAATGGAAAAACAAATTAATTCCAAGTGAAGATGAAATAATAAGAAAGGTTATGGACTGTGCCGAAATGGACAAACTAACTAAAGAAATCCAGGCAAAAGAAGAATCAGAATTCTACCAGATATGGGATAAATGGTATAGGTGGATGGAGGAAAGAAACAAAAATCAATGAAGGAATATAACAAAACTCAAAAAAATAATAGTTATGAGTAAAATAAGAGGGTTAAGAATAGTGAAATCCAAATGAAATACAATAGAAGGGGAAATAATATAAGGTGAGCGGTATCGATTGATGATTGCTATTATAAAGAACAGGAAGTTCCTGTTCGTATTGTATTGTGTAAATGTGGTGTACGTTTAATTTTTGTGTGTTTGTATTTTGCATGTTTGTTAATAAAAATCTTTAAAAAAAAAAAGATATGTTGTGGAACAATGGTGGATTCCTAACCAGTTTATTACTGGTTCGCTGAGAGGGCGTTTTACATGCACGCTGCTCCCTTCGTTCTGTGCTTGCGCAGAAAGTTGCCAGTGATGGCAGAAGGAGCTGGGAAACCAGTTCGGGGGCATGGCAGACCTGGGTTGATGCTGGTTCCAGCGACTCAGGCTGCCATACCACTACTGGTTTGGCCAAATGGTCCGAACTGGTAGGAACCCACCATTGATGTGGAGCCATGCTCTTCTGTTCTTAAAGGAAGCTTTGTGAATTTCAATCTTTTATTGCACTTGGATTAAGTCTGGCCACTAGCTTCAACGTACAGTATTGACTTAACTCAGCAGGTGACCCATCTTCCGCTGCTTTCAAAGCCAGAAAGCTGATTACTTTTTCGGGGTGGTGGTGGATGAGGGGAGGGATGAAAGGTAGACTTAGTTAAAACCAACATTGCCTCCCGGTTTGTTACTAAACTACTTTCTCAGCAGCAGCAAGGTGCAAAAGTAAGAGTCGGGAATTGCATCGTACTTCAAGAGTCATGCATATTTGGCAACAGGGATGTAAATTTACTCAGTGAAGGTTCTGGAGATGATCTCATAGGCTGGGTTTGCATAACAGCAAGATTAGGCCATTTACAAAAATGACAGGTTTTTTTTTTCAAATTTGGAAATGCTCTGAGAAGCTGAAGTCATAAAGAAATCCCTGTGAAGAACAACAACTATTACTACTACTACTACTACTACTACTACTACTACTACTACTACTACTACTACTACTACTACTACTTATTATTATTATTATTATTATTATTATTATTATTATTATTATTATTATTATTATTATTATTATTATACAATTGTATCACAGCGGCCAGTTGTTTTGCCGGATTTGGCATTGGTTACTAGTCGGGCCCTACCCAGGGGCCTAGGACGTCGTAATGTATTTTCATAATATGCGTGCAGATCCAAGCAGTGCGGCTTTTTGCATTTACTGATGGTGATTTTGTCAATTTTTAACTGTTTTAAATGTAATTCCAGTGCTTTTGGAATAGCACCCAGTGTGCCAATTACCACTGGAATTACCACTGCTGGTTTGTGTCATAGTCGTTGAATTTCGATTTTTAAGTCCTGGTATCTTGCGATTTTTTCATGTTCCTTCTCGGCGACCCTGCTATCACCTGGTATTGCGATGTCTATGATTGTGACCTTGTTTTTCTCAACCAGTGTGATGTCTGGTGTATTATGCGCCAGTATTTTGTCGGTTTGTATACGGAAATCCCACAAGATCTTGACCATCTGATTTTCAGTGACTTTTTCAGGCTGATGTTCCCACCAGTTTGTTGCTTTTTTAATATTATAATTTTTGCACAAATTCCAGTGGATCATTTGTGCTACTGAATTGTGCCGCAATTTATAATCAGTTTGCATGATTTTTTTTTACAGCAGCTGAGTAAGCAAAAAGTACCTGGGCCTTCAGGTGAAGGTGTCCGCTTCCTCTTCCATTTGTCTTCCCAAAACTGCTTTGCCATCCTATGTGAGAAGTCAGAGGAATCTTAGCAGCTGCCTAAGACTCAAAGCGATTCTTTTCCAATCCAGACTCTTAAAGGTTTTCTTTAACAAGATTTATTAAGGAGAAAGAGATGGGGCTGCAAGCATTTCAGTAACCAAACTATTTCTCATTTGGAACCAAGCAATACATCCCCCACCCCCCCGCACACGAGAGTGGAGATGCTCCTTTTCCAACCAGCTTCCGTTGATCTAGTGAGGAAGCTTCCATTGATCTACTGATAATGGGGAAGTTTGCAGCTGGCAGTTTACAGAACTGTCTCCACAACCTTTATCCACCTGGAGTTTTCACAGGTGTATTGTATGTCATATAAATAAACTGAAGGGAGTGATTGCTAGGAGAAAGCCCTCTTCCATTCCTTCCTATGCTGGCTGGGGAATTCTCGGAGTTGAAGTCTACACATCTGAAAGATACCAAGGTTGAGAAACACCACTCTCTCTCCTTTTTTAATTCAAGGTTTTTTATTTTTTAATACAAATTATACATGTTATAGGAACAAAGTGTTGTCTGGGCCTTTTCTTTTACATCCTCTCATTTACATATTTCATTTTACATCATAGTTTTGTTTTCACTTTCAGCCAAGTTATTCTCTTCCATCATTTTTCATCTTTACAGTTATTTTTTTCCTAGTACAGAAAAACAATATATTCAATTGCCCCTTCAATTGCCCCTACACCAAATTTTGTACAATAATGATTTTAATGTATAAGAATGGGATGATTTGAAAACCTTGGTATAATTGTGTGTAGTGACCATTTTATATCAGAAAGATGTTTGTATATTAAACGGATGAATGATGATGTAAGGAACAATTGATATATACATGAATTGAAATACCTAACCACTATATGGATTAATAATTAATAATGGGGTGATTGGTGACATTATGGTCAATTGAAAATATGAATGTATATTATAAATTAATGGGAATCCTTTGTTCTATTCTTCGTTCTTTCTTCTTAGAGATAGGTGACACTATAATACTTTAAAGACTCATTGTTATTTGATAGATAATCATGAATTTAAGGAAATAAGGATTGTTACAAATGAAAGAACATTAATGGTAATTTGAATACATAATGCCCAATGACAGCAAAGTACTCAGTTATGTTTAATGTAAACCAGTGATGATAACCCTGAGTTTAAGAATTTGTAAAACTTGTAACCAAACGACATGCTTGATGAAATGGAGGAAAGTTGTTTTTTGCGTGACACGACAAATGCACGCATGACAAAAGCGCACCGACGAAACCGCGCCGAGAAAACCGCGACATCATCAACGCGCCCACAACAGGGCTCCAACAACAGTGGGCCGACAGAAGCGCAATTTAAGTTAAGGTAAGGGAAGCGCGATTTAAGGTAAGGTAAGGAAAGCGGGATTTAAGTTAAGGTAAGGGTTAGGTTGAGGGTTAGATTGAGGGTTAGATTGAGGGTTAGGTTGAGGGTTAGATTGAGGGTTAGGTTCAGGGTTAGGTTTAGGGTTAGGTTTAGAGTTAGGTTTAGGGTTAGGGTTAGAACTCGCGGTTATTGTTCGTTGAAGGCGCGCCGTTGTCGGCGAGCTTCTGCGCTCATTTGTTGGTGTGATTTAGAACTCACGGTTTTCTTGCTGCGGTTTCGTCGGCGCGCTTTTGTCGAGCGCACATTTGTCAGTGAACCATTTTTTGTTCTGCTCTTGCTTTGTTTTGTATGTGTTGTCTTGTTTAAAAAAGAATAAAAATATATTTTTAAAAAAATTACACCAAGTTTTCATTTCTTATTTTCTCCATTGGTATATTTTGCGATAAAACACCATTCTCCTGCTTCTCCCATGAGCAAAGAGGCCTTGAGAGAAACTTGGGAAGTGAGGCAGGCACTGTATTGAGAGGTGGAAATGGGGAAAAATAATCCCAATCAAGGGTTGTTGCAGGAGTCAGCTACGATCTACCTATCTAACTGTGGTGGTGCAGTGGTCAGAGTGCAGCACTGCAGGCTACTTCTGCTGACTGCCGGCTGCCTGCAATTTGGCAGTTCGAATCTCACCAGGCTCAAGGTTGGACTCAGCCTTCCATCCTTCCGATGGGAGTAAAATGAGGACCCAGATGGTTGGGGGCAAGAGGCCGACTCTGTAAACTGCTTAGAGAGGGCTGTAAAACACTGTAAAGAGGTATATAAGTCTAAGTGCTATTGCTAACTACCTACCATCCACCCACCCACCTATTCATCTCTGCCTCCTGCCTTCCCAGTCCCAAATGGAAGAACAACTTGAAGAGAAGAATTTTGAGTTCTGATAGAATCAGAGCAAAATTAAGGATGTTTTCCCTCCTTCCCCCAAGAAGAACTCATTTATTTAAAGGTCATAGAGCAAAGCATCTGTGTAATATCCCATGTGAAGGTCATCTGGGACACACCCGGTTGACTCAATCACCCTGCCATCCAGAGGGAGGGAGTTCCTTCGGTACATGCACAGACTAATCATCCGTGGGGAGTAGAGTTCGGTTATGGAAACCATGGATGTATGCTTGGAAAAGATGATAAGGAACATGGGTTGTGCAGTTGACCCCAGTGACCCCAACCAATTTCGTTGTATTTAAGTATAATGACAATAAAGATTATACTATACTAAGATCCACCACCACACAATCTAGAAACCCTCTCATTTAGCATTCCTATTCAGAGGTGGTCTACTACGGGTTTGCCTGTCTTCGGAAGAACCCGTAGTTAATGTTATGGCTGGTTTGGAGAATCTCCAAATCCAACCCCTGGCTGGCCACACCCACCCTACCCTTCCCCTCCCCTCCCAGGAGTCTCCACGCAGCCCATTTTGGATATGAGCTATTGTATTTTTCGGAGTACAAGACACACCTTTTTCCCTCAAAAAAGAGGCTGAAAATCTGGGTGCGTCTTATACACTGAATACAGCAATTTTTGCCTCCTGAACACCCCCTTCACCAAAATGGGCATGCAGAGCCTGTAGGAGGCTTCCTGAGTGCTCCTGGGGGCTAGGGGGGGGCAGAAATTAACAAAAAATGGGCTGTTTTTTGCTCAATTTTGCCGCCCCAGCCCCCAGGAGCACTCTATAAGCTTCCTAATGCCCTTTTTTGACAAAAATTTTTGCAAAAAAATGAACCATTTTTTGCTTGTTTTTGCCCCTCAGGAACACTCTAAAAGCCTCCTAAGGGCTATTCATGGCCTTTTTTTTTTTAAAGGGCCTGTTTTCATGAAAAATGGGCTGTTTTTGGGAGGTTTGCAGAGTGCAAAAACTTTTTTTTAATTTGCCTCTTCAAAACCTTGGTGCGCCTTATACTCCTGTGCGTCTTATACTCCAAAAATATGGTAAGTGTAGGGCCCACATGGAGGGGGGGGAAACGGGCCTCCCAGAAGGCCTCTGGAGTCCAGGGGAGGCAGTTTTCGCCCTCCCATAGGCTCTTGGAAAGCCTCCGGAACCTGGGGAAGGCGAAAACGCCCCTCCTGCCATGCTGTAGGAGGCCAGCTGGGCCACGCCCACCATGGCCACACCCACCCATCAACTGAGCCAAGAACTCATTGCTGAAATTTTTGAAGCCCACCCCTGTCCTTATCCATGCACTAGATTGCTCCTGTGGTTACCCTCAGTGTGCATCACAATGTTTTTTCTACGCAAGCAAGGATTCAAAGCTAAGGTTAAAGCACATCTGTTGCACATCAAGAAATGCTGGTATCTTTGTTAACCTGGGGAGCTGCCAAGTTGAGATCACAAATGACCAAAGATGGACTCGAGAAAGTCTGAATTTTGGACTGTTGGCAGCAAAGGGAAGGTTGGCTTCCTGTTTTGTTTTTTTTGTTTTTTTTTTCTTCAATAAAACTCTAATTATGGACCAGGCCAGTAATAACAGAGTTGGAGACTTTGGTTCTGGCCACAGCTGGAACAACACAGCTTTGGTGGAGCTGCAAAATCCACAGGAGGACATCTTGGCATTGAAATGCATTTCATCAGACGTACGGAGCATGATGAATCCTCCACCGAGCAGCCAATGTGTATAAATGCACATGCATGTCTCTGCGTGCATGAAGAATGTGATTTCAAAACAAGGCCAATAACGTGCAAGAGAGGATTTCATGCCATGTTGCACATCAAGAATAGAAAGGAAAAATTGAGATTCAAGCAAAAGAGCCAAAAATTCAGTCTCTTTAAACACTATTTGTACCTGACTACAGTGTTCTTCCTCTTTTAACCTGATGCAAACTCATTTCTGCTTAACTGGCTAATAATTGTTTCCTCTTGCAAAATACAGGTTATAAGTCTTTGACTTATAACCATTCATTTAGTGACTGGTCAATATTATTATTATATATTTTATTCATTAAACATGAAACTCAGCCAACCGAACATTCCAAAATGCATCGCAAATACCATTGACTGGTGCTAATGGTTGATACGGTTTGCTGCCAGCGTCCTAGGTATCAACCAAGGACCTTCTTAACATATAAGATGTTCCAAGTAGCACAGTTTTTTTACAGTTCCGCTGGTGTTATTGCAAGAAGCTGCAATTTGTGGATGTATCTTGTAAAATTCTTAGACATGGTGCCAAGTGCCCCGATGACAATGGGTATCACTTTTACATGCTTCTTCCATAGCGTCTAGTTTCGACGGCCAGGTTGCGATATTTCATTATTTTTTCTAGTTCTTTTTCTTTGACTCTGGCATCTCCAGGAATAGCGATATCAATAAACTGTACGCTTCGACCCTCTACAACTGTGATATCTGGGGTGTTGTGCTCCAAATGACGATCTGTTTGTATTCGAAAGCCCCACAAAATCGTCACCTTCTCATTTTCGATAACTTTTTCCACTTTATGTCCCCATGACTTTCTCCAGTTAACCCTACGTGGAAATGTCCATCCTCTTAAAAATAAGAGTTCACCATGTATTCTTTCATAGTGTTGGAATGTATGGATTGACAATTTCATTAGGTAGCACAACATACGCTCCAATATTTGAGGGGCTGCCACAGAGAGGAAGGGAGGGGGTTCAAGCTATTTTCCAAGGCACCTGAAGGCCAAACAAGGAATAATGGATGGAAACTGGTCAAGGAGAGAATCAATCTGTGTTGTGACTCAGCAGAAGTTTCCTGTGAGTTGAGTCGGGATGGAGGAATAACAATGCAGCTGGGGCTCGTTAGTGTGGTCTTTTGGAGATAAAAGGACTGATGGTGCCATGCCCTGGTTGTAGAAGTCAACGTTCATTCGTTTGTTCGTGGTTCGTCGTTCATCGGTCGTGGTTTGTTTGTGAGAGGCACTTGGATAAGTGATTTGCTTTCTGTAACCCTGATTCGAAGAGACACTTGGATAAGTGATTTGCTTTCTTTCTGAAAACCTGGTGTTGCTGTAATTAGCTCTTTGTTTTTGCATTCTGCTGCGTAACCTTTTTTGCCAGATACTTTATTTATGTTTATTTTTGGGTTCGCAGCCAGCGTGAACTAGGACTGATAAAGTTATTTCCCTTTAAATCTGTTTGACTGTCGTCTGTTAATGAGCGAAGAAGGGGGGTCAGAACAAATCTGTATATAAGGAGAAATTTTCTGACAGTGAGAACAATCAACCCATGGAACAGAAGTTGCCTTCGGAAGTTGTGGGAGCTTCACCACTGGAGGTTTTTCAAGGGGAGATTGAGCTGCCATTTGTCAGAAATGGTGTAGGGTCAGGGGGGCTGGACTAGGTGACCTACAAGGTCCCTTCCAACTCTGCTCATCTGTAATGTTTTCAGATTTCAGTAGAAGAGAATATCTGTAGCTCAAGGTTGAACCATGGGCTTCTTTTGGCTGGTAGACATTGCATTGCCCAACTAGGCAACGTTATTGGCACTGATGATGTTGTTACTTAGCTGGGTAATTCCTATCTGTAAGCCACCAGACAAAACAGAGAACACCAAGAATTCGACTGCTTGCAAATTTGCATGACCAAAGCTTTATGGTTGTTGCATTGCACAACGTTTTTGAGTTGCATTGTACTTTATTTTATTTTTTTTGCTCCCCACATCCTCAAAGGTCCCAAAACATTTCCGTGTGTTGGGTTAGAATAATAGAGTTTGAGGATGAGTCTCCGATAACCATCTCACCTTTCCCTCCCACTCTTTCCCTGGTGAACATTCAGCTGGGAATGTTAACATAAAGGCCAGCGGTTATCTGTTTATCCTACAGCTTTCAAATGCCTGGAAATGTTTTAAGTTCAGCAATTTGATTTGTCTGGTGGGTTCTGTGTTTTCCCGCCCCTCCTCTTTCTTTCCCTTTGAGTTTATTTTCTTAATGGTTTATTTTCTTCAACAAAAACCATTTGAGCCACAATGGTCATGATCCACTAAACACAAGCTTCTTCTTCGCTCTTGGAGAACTTGAAGCTGCTACATCTGTGGCTTGTGGTCATAAGTATTCTGAGCTTCTGGGCTCCCTTAATTGCTTTGTTTGCAAATAGGAACTTCAGTCTGGCAAACGGCCTCTGCTCTAACCACCAGGGTCAACAGTCTTCTTAGGACTGTAAGTGGGAGCTTGGGAACAAGTGCTTTTCCAGGGGGGCTGACTCCCCCCCCCAACTCTTTAACTCTTTCCTTCTTTTCTTGAAGATCTAGGCTCATAAGATTGGTGGTGGACACAGTCAGGATTTGTACCTTTAGAAATAACAAGCAATTGTTTTAAAAATGGTGTTTTTTTTCTGGTTGTAGAAGGAATTGCTACAGTGGTCTCGTTTCTAAACTTCCCCTAGCTTGATTTTGGTCTTCTGTAAAAAGGAAGGTTTTGTCTTTGCCCATCTTCCCATCAGAGAGAGGGGGGGGGGGAGAGAAAGAGAGAGTGAAAGAGAGAGAGGGAAAGAGAGAGAGAGAGGGAGAGGGAGAGAAAGAGAGAAGGAAAGAGATAGAAAGAGAGAGGGAGAGAAAGAGAGAGGGGGGAGGGAGAGAAAGAGAGAGGGAAAGAGATAGAAAGAGAGGGAGAGAGAAAGAGAGAGAGAGAAGAGAAAGAGGGAGGGAAATCTTGATGATGTGCGGACGGGCGGGGGAGGGAGCTGGAACCAGTTCTAAACGGCACTGTAGATTTGTGGAACCTCTTCTATAGAAGAGCTTAGAACTGGCAGGAACCCACCCCTGGTGAGAAGCCACAGTTTAATGAAACAATGGGTATATCGTAGCTTGTTATTCCTTTTAACTACCTTATTGAATTTGTGAAACAGATGCAAGATGTCTGTTTCAAAGGGTTGCTTTCTAGCCACATCCTTCTGGTTTTCCAGATTATTTAACCAATTTCGTTGTATTTAAGTACAATGACAATAAAGATTATGCTTCCACTATTTCCCAAGTGGCATCGTGCAAATGATGGAGAAGAAAGGGAGGGAAGGAAACTTCCTATGAGGCTAAACCTGAGCTCTGCCACAGAATAAGCTCTATTTGATATGCACACATACAGTATTTTTCCCTGAGGAAGAAGAAGGAGAACAAGATCTTTTGCTTCTCATCCCAAAAAATCTTGGACTGAAGTCAGAACTGAAGAAGCTTCTTGGATGAGAAGCGAAACTATTTCTTCTTCTTCTTCTTCTTCTTCTTCTTCTTCTTCTTCTTCTTTCTTCTTCTTCTTCTTCTTCTTCTTCTTCTTCTTCTTCTTCTTCTTCTCCTCCTCCTCCTCCTCCTCCTCCTCCTCCTCCTCCTCCTCCTCCTCCTCCTCCTCCTTCTTTCTCTTCCTCATAAGAAGATAATAGCCCTGGCTGGTTCAAGTTAAACTCCATCAAAGTCCAGCAGTCTGTTTCTTCCCAGGACCAACTGTGGTCAACCAGAGGTTTCTGAAGGACTTGGAAGGTGAGCCTTAAGAAAATACTTTTCTCCTGCTTTTGTTCTCCTGTACCTGGTATTTGATGGCACACTGCCCTCAACTGGAAAAAGCCTTGATTCTCGAGACTAACATCCTTCGATAGGACAATCCTTCATGGGCCTCCCTGAATTTGACCAAGATGCTTTGAAGAGCATCAGAGTCGCAATGCCTTGGCATAATGAATCTACGGAGTATGTGTATTAGCCATTGAGCCACTGCATCCCCTCTCTTCTTCTTCTTCTTCTTCTTCTTCTTCTTCTTCTTCTTCTTCTTCTTCTTCTTCTTCTTCTTCTTCTTCTTCTTCTTCTTCTTCTTCTTCATCTTCTCCTCCTCCTCCTCCTCCTCCTCCTCCTCCTCCTCCTTCCTCCTCCTCCTCCTCCTCCTCCTCCTCTTCTTCTTCTTCTTCTTCTCCTCCTCCTCCTCCTCTTCCTCCTCCTCCTCTTCTTCTTCTTCCTCCTCTCCTCCTCCTCCTCCTCCTCCTCCTGCTTCTCCTTCTCCTTCTACTCTCCTCCTCCTCCTCCTGCCCCCCTCCTCCTCTTCCTCCTCCCCTGGGAAAAAAACAGCCCTTTTGAAAAAGCACCTTTGAGACAACCATGACTTGGATGACTGAGAATCTCCACAGTCTCCAAGTGCTCGGAGGTGGCCGGAGTAGAAATTACTTCCTGGCAGTAACCTGTCCTCTCTTCAACATGGCTTTCTTCTCTGATGAACAAATTCATCTGTTTGGATAACTTTGTCTCTTGCTGGCCAGTGAGACTTTCGGAGTCCAGCAGGATGTGTTGGCAATGAAGACTGATACAGCGTGCTCCCTGTTGGGCCAAGGGTTAAAGAATTAAAACCTGCCCACAGCTTCTCTGCCAACTCTCTGCCGGCAGTCCCAAAATGAGCAACCGTTTGTGGACAGTGGCTGTTCCATATAGCCCCACATCCGGACTCTCCGTCGTTCTCAAAAAAAATAAAATTGCACAGAGCTAACCAGGGAACCTCCCTGCTTCACAGTAAGCTCTCAAGCCATCAGAGGGCACAACAGATAGAGGTTTGGAGAGTGAAGAGGCCAGGAAAGGATCGAAACATTTGAGAAGACACCAGTGCGAGGTAAAACTCTCTTGATTCTCTCTTTTTACAGCATTGCCGCGCAATAGGAATGTGGATTGGTGATTCTATTTGTCTTGCTCTTCTCAGATCTGGAGAAAGGCTGCAGCTGCAGCTGTATTTTACTTCCATGTGAACTCCGCAGGTTAGGCTAGGTTAAAGATGCTAGAGGCAAAGAGGAGTCACTGAATTTCCTTAGCCCTGCGGGGGGTTATTTGATCTCCCAGTTTCCTGGATTGACACGGTGGCTAAGACACTGAGCTTGTCAATCAACGTGGCACGACAAAACCGCGGTCCACTAAAGCGCGCCCGATTAAAGCGCGTACCTGACGTCATCAGCAGCGCGACAAATATGACCGCGGAGAAAAAAGGGCGCTTTAAAAAGCACTTTTAAAGCAAGCCGATTCACGTTAAGGTAAGGGTTAGGTTTAGGGTTAGGGTTAGGGTTAGGTTAAGGGTTAGGGTTAGGTTTAGGGTTAGGTTAAGGGTTAGCGTTAGGTTTAGCGTTAGGTTAAGGGTTAGGTTTAGGGTTAGGTTTAGGGTTAGGTTTCGGGGGGTTAGGTTTAGGTTTACGCGTTAATTTTAGCTTTACCGCTCACGGCGTGCTTTTTTCGTCGCGCTGTGATGACGTCAGGTACGCGGTTTCGTTGAGCGCGCTTTAGTCGACCGCGGTTTTGTGGTGGAACCGTCAATCAGAAAGGTCAGCGGTTTGAATTCGTAGTGCCGCGTAACGGAGTGAGCTCCCGTTACTCGTCCCAGTTTCTGCCAACCTAGCAGTTCGAAAGCATGTAAAAAATGCAAGTAGAAAAAGAGGAACCACCTTTGGTGGGAAGGGAACAGCGTTCCGTGCGCCTTCGGCATTTGGTCATGCCGGCCACTTGACCACGGAGGCGTCTTCGGACAGCGCTGGCTCTTCGGCTTTGAAACGATGAACACCGCTTCCTAGAGTCAGGAACGACTAGCACAAAGGTGCAGGGGGAACCTTCACCTTTCTGGATTGAACTTCCAGCTATAATATGTTTTTTTTAGTTTATAAAAACTCTTCTGCAAAATAGTGAGCGAGATGTTAAAGGGTGCCAAGTATCCGCGTTCAAATTCTGTGAGCAAAGGTGGAAGAAACCAAAGAATGCAGACTTCTGAAAATGAAACCTTCTGTAGAAGGCAAATAAGAGGTTAGGAAAGGCTCAAGGCTTTAATCCAGCCTTACATATAATGATTAAGGGGGTGGGGGGTGAAATACCAGCCAGGAATAGAATGTGACCGCCAGAAATGCTGCACAGGTCCCCAGTTCTGTGATGGTTATTGTGCTGGAACAATGTTCCACAATCTTGGCAATTTTAAGCATGCTGGGAGTTGAAGTTCATATGTCTTAAGGTGGCTAAGAGTCTATGAAGATTCTCAGTCCTCCAGGTTATGGTGGTCCCAAAGCAGTGGTGGGTTTCAAAAATTGTTCGAACCTACTCTGTGGGTGTGGCCTCCTTTCTGGGAGTGGCTTGCTGCCCATGTGACCGGATGGGAGTGGCTTGCCACCCATGTGACCGGATATGAAGATGCCGACGACACTTGTCAGAACCACCTTAAACTACCTCACACACAGCACTGGCATGCATAAGAATATGATGTAAACTGGTTTTTTAAAAGGCATCTTTGTTTGCGTTTAAAACAACTTCAACACACGCAATGTTCTGATTGCACCACAAACGCAGTAGTCATCCTTACCTTTCACAGAGCACAGAGTTTTATAAATAGGAGCATGATAGTGTAGAATAATCATATCCAAGGACCAGTGGTGGGTTTCAAAAAAAATTTGAACCTCTTCTGTAGGTGTGGCCTGCTTTCCGGGTCCACTGGTGGAACCTCTTCTAACCGGTTCGGTAGATTTGACGAACTGGTTCTACCGAATAGGTGTGAACTGGTAGGAACCCACCTCTGTCCCAAAGGTGCTTCTTCAAGAGGCAACTGGACTTCCTTGGCTTTTCTTTGAAGACGTTTTGCTTCTCATCCAAGAAGCAAACCGGCAGTAGTGACTGCCGGAACCCACCACTGGATCTGGCCTGTGCGGTGTTTAGATCTAGCCTGCGGGGCCAGCCTAAAAACAGCCAAGGACCAGCCCACATTGCCTCTGCCAGCAAAAAACGGAACTCAGGAGGGCTTTTCACTGGCAGAGGTTTGCTGGAGACCGTTGCAGCTGAAAACGGAGCTTGCGAGCCCGTTTCCGTGGGCAGAGCACTGGGGCCACCACAGGTACTCCTGACACAAGTGATGTTAAGCTGGCCATGCCCACTCCGACTTACCATGGTCAAACACAGCCCTGATGCGACCCTCAATGAAATCGAGTTTGACACCCCTGGGTTAGCCTATCATGTATGAACTCAGCCTTGTATCCTTTATTTAATTGTCTGAGAAAGGAGTCAGAGGAAGCGTTTTCAGTTCCTATGAGATCATAAGCTTTTAAGCGTGAAAGCAGTTCTGCCTTTGAGGTTATTCCAAGAACAGTAACTCTCTTGGAGATTTAACAATTTAAAATGGTTTTAAACTAAATTTTGGGTTCAGGGCCCAAAAAGAAATAGTTAATCCCTGGAGCACTCTGTTTGGAAAGGACAACTGGTTGCAAAGCAGGACACCACACTCAGCGTCAATTGGAGGGCCAAATAAATCAGTGGTGGGTCCCAGATTCCATTGCAACCGTACGGTGCAGCATGCACTTGTATCCTTACCTCCACGACATCTCCGCGATGCCTCCGCAACACTCCAGCTGCTCGGCGGAGCGTCACGCAGGTGCTGTATGCTCCGTGCACATGTGCGGAAGCACCAAAGAGCTCAAATAGAGGTAAGGAGCTCGGGCGGGCAGGTGGGCCCTCCAGAGCACCGTACTGGAATGGTACCTGGTGGTCCCAGCAGGCACCGGTTCCCCCGTACTGGGGTATACCGCCTGCAACCCACCACTGAAATAGATGCTCCAGAGAAAATGAATTATTTCAAGTTTGGAAACGTTAAACACACACAAACGCACACCTCCAGCACTACCTCTCGATTAAAAGAATGTTGATCTGCTGCCATCTTGTGGCTCACTATTGCACTGCAGGACTTGTTTGAACACTGTTTTAGCACTCTTCCACAAAATCTCTGTCAAGGAGACATGTTGGGACGTGAGAAGACCCTCGGTTTTTGATTCAGATATTTAAGGAATATTCCACTTTAGAGCTAAACATCCCAAGTACCCTACCAATCCTGTGGGGTGTGGTGGGCTGGGCTGAGAGAGAGAGAGAGAGAGTGATTGACCCAGCCAGGTTTCATGCCTAAAGTATAACTAGAACTCACAGTCTCCTGGTGATTGGCCTGAAGTTCACCCAGTTGGCTTTCATGCCTAAGGCAGGACTAAAATTTACAGTCTCCTGGTGACTGGCTCAAAATGTCCCAGCTGGCTTTCATGCCTAAGGCGGGACTAGAAGTCAGAGTTTGCTGGTTTCTAGTGCTATTAAAATAAAACAACCCGTTTCCCTAAAAATAAGGCCTCCCCGGATAATAAGCCCAATCGGGCTTTTGAACGCATGTGCTAAAATAAGCCCTCCCTTGAAAATAAGCCCTCCCTGAAAATATGGCAGCAGTGAGGTAAACATGTTCCTCAAAAATAATAAGACCTCCCCGAAAATAAGGCCAAGCGCTTATTTCAGGGGTCAAAAGAAAATAAGACCTTGTCTTATTTTCGGGGGAACATGGTATACAATCTAAATTTTTTAGCAGGATCATGGGGTAGTTCCACAGCTTAAAATGGGTACTTGAGAGACCGCCTGCTGCCAATTACCTCCCACAGACCCATTAGATCTCACAGGGTTGGCCTCCTCCGGGTGCCATCTACCAGCCAATGCCACCTGGCTACTACCCGGGGGAGGGCCTTCTCTGTGGCAGCTCCGGCCCTCTGGAATGGACTCCCCGCAGGGATTCGGACCCTCACCTCTCTCCAGGCCTTCCGTAAAGTCGTCAAAACCTGGCTTTGCCGGCAGGCCTGGGGGTGATGAGTTCCCTCCCCTCTCGACATGTATGGTTGTGCGACTGTTGTCTACTTTTATTATTTGTATTTTGTCTTTTTATGTTCCCCTTTTTTCCCCCCTTGAATTGTTTGCCGCCCTGAGTCCTCCCGGAGAAGGGCGGCATACAAATAATACAATACAATACAATTCCTGCGACCAATTCGATCTCATAGATTGGGCCTCCTCCGTATTCCATCGGCCAGCCAGTGCCGGCTAGCAACTACAAGGAGGAGGGCCTTCTCAGTAGTAGCCCCGACCCTTTGGAACGAGCTCCCCGTGGAGATTCGTACCCTCACCACCGTCCAGGCCTTCTGCACAGCCCTAAAGAACTGGCTAGCCCGTCAGGCCTGGGGACAAGGATAGTCGCCCCTCCCGAATGATGAATGAATGTTGCTTATTACTTTTATTATATGTGTCTACGTCATTGTT
>NW_028261393.1:8049973-8099973 GCF_051295495.1 Thamnophis sirtalis
GGAAGTTTGAAATTGCCAAATCTAAAACTATATTATGAAGCAGTAGTTTTATCAGTAATCAGCGATTGGATTAACTCAACAGATGATAGCATACTTAATATCAAAAGGCATGATTTGGTATATGGTTGGCATGCTCACTTGTTATATGACAAGAAGGTGGATAAGAATTTTAAAAGTCATATTTTAAGGAATGCTCTACTGCGGGTCTGGAAAAAATATCAATATAAACTAAATGATAAGATACCTATGTGGGCAATTCCTAGACACGCAATAGAAAACATAAATATAGTACAAAAACAGGATGTAATTTCATACAGACAGCTTCTCACTTTAGAAAGAGGTGTATTACAATTAAAACCCTTGAATGTACTAAAAGAGGAAAAGATAATTCAAACATGGTTTCAGTATGGGCAGTTACAGGCCAGATGGAAAAAAGATCAAAAAATTGGTTTTACGCAAAATGAAGATAATTTATTAAAACAAATTAGGGATCAAAGTCCAATGCATATAAAGAGACTATATAATGCATTAATAGAAATGGATTCGGAAACAGAATTAGTTAAAGACTGTATGATAAAATGAGCACAAAATTTTGAAGAACCAATAATGTTGGATACATTGGAAAAAATATGGGTAAGAAATGTAAAATTCACACAAGCCCAAAATTTGAGAGAAAACTTTTATAAGATGTTTTATAGATGGCATTTAGATCCTAAAAAACTGGCCTGTATGTATCCGAATTTACAACCTAAATGCTGGAGATGTGACTGTCTCGATGCTACATATTACCATATATGGTGGACTTGTAAAAAGGTTAAAGCATTTTGGATAAAAATATGGTGGATTATGCAAAATGTTCTTTAAAAAAAAGGATAAAGTCTACCCCTCAGTTATTCCTGTTAGGTATAATTACTGATTGTACAGTTATAGAGACTAACTTGATTCTGCATTTAATAACCGCAGCAAGACTGTTGGTGGTGCAATACTGGAAGAAGGAAGATTTGCCTACTATTCAAGAATGGACATTAAAAGTAACAAACCTAGCAGAGATGGCTAAAATATCAGCATATCTCAAGGACCACTCAAATGAGAGATATAAATTGGAGTGGAGAAGATGGATTGACTATACTCAAAATAAGTATGGGACTAAGAAACAAGGAATGATATAATCTGTTTAGAGTTAGCCTAGCAAAGACGAGTTAAAGCTCAAATGAAAAATGATACTAACTTTTTTAAAAAGTTTATTTTAGAATATTTTGGTTAAAGATTTATACCCTGTATTGGTTCTGGGAAGTTGGGGGTGGGGGGGGGGAGGTTGGGGGGGGATTGGGGGGGAGGGGAGGGGGAGGGGAGGGGGAGGGAGGTAAACATTTGTAAAAGTTTTTTTTCAAAAATTTTCAATTAAAAAAAAAGAAATGTGAAATTTTGCCTGTGATGAAGCAACAGGAACATCTCCAAGGGGCGGGGGAAAATGAATGATTACTCTCTACTTGCCCCCATCCAGTGTCAGTTCTGTTTTCTGGCTTGTTATCAGAAGATCACATCTCCCAGGAGGAAACGAAGGAACAGGGTACTTCTTTACCTTAAGGTGAGAAATATTTATTTTTACGTGATTTTTATTAAATTTTTTTTTTTAAAGAAAGGAAGATAAAAAGTGAGACATTTCCAGTTTCAGCCATATTATTTTCTTTCCATATTATTCCATCTTAAGCTTAACTTCTTCTTAATACGGAAACAATATCATTATTTGCCCCTTCAAAGTTAGCCAAATTTATCTTTTCATTTCCATCTGTTATTCTATTGTATTATAGGTAGCATATATCCTCAAATTCAATTTTTTTAAATGTAATAAGCATTTCACTTAATTAGTTATCTACAGTTAATAATGTTAATATAGTTCCCTCACATCTCAATTAGCTACATAGCATCAACAATGTTAACACATTTTTATGAAATGATAAAATTGTTTGGCACGTAGACTTATATTGTGTATGGCTCCATAGTGTTTTGCAGCCCTCTCTGGCTGGTTTACAACGTCAGTATAATTTCTCCTCAACAACCTGATCCTCATTTTACCATCAAACTCTGACTTTACTTTGATATAAGTTCTCCAAGTTGCAAAATGTTTACTACGTTCCCTGGACGGGTCATCTTCACCTTCTCCCTTTCCTCTTCGCAGTTCTTAGAGAAGGAAACTTAGAAAGGACCTATTCCTGATGAGTCAAGCTATTAAAAGCGACCCCTGGAAATTGATATATTCAGAGTTGCAATGATTCCTGTCATGTAGCTTTACAATCAAATAGCATTTGTTCACCTGGTTCTGTTTCCTGTCCATTTTACCTGGAGGGATGATAGCTATACGCTTATGTTTGTTCAGCCTCACATGATTTTTTGGCTTTGTGCTTTTTCTTAGCTGTCAGGGGTTTTTTCCCCCTCCCCCCCATTTTTTGTTTGATGCTTTTAATAGACAAGTGATGTTGCAATAACATGACCATTTGGTTTCTGGCATCAGAAAGATTTCTCAACCTGTCTCCTGTTCAGCTCTTTTCTGTACAAAGGGAAATGTAGAAGAGAGCAAACAATGATTTCCTGTCTTGGCTAACACTCCCCCCCCCCCACGTATCCTGCTTTGCCTTCGTCCTGCATTATTTCGTTCTATGACTTGCCTTACCTTGGCAAGGTTGCCCTGGTTGACTTTGGATGTAAAGAAACCAACTAAAGAAGGGATGTCTTGATGTTGAGTAAGAGCCTGAGGAAATCTCTTTGACCAATGGCCATCACATCATTTCCACAAGCAGGAAACGGGAAAGAAGAAGGAAGAAGAAGATGAGGAGGAGGAGGGAGAAAGAGAGCGGGGGGGGGATTGTACATTTATTTATTCATGTGTGCGTATATACATACTTATGTAAGAGAAACAACCTCTTTTCATCTAAGTATTTCTTAAAATCTAAATCAGTTTTCAAAATCTTCCCAAACTCCAACTCTTAGGTATGGCTTGCAATGATAAAGAAAATAGCACGTTGTTATTTTCATAGTGCAGCTTGTCACCTGAGATGGATAGATTCCTCAAAGAATAGCTTTATTGGAAATATCATATTGGCACCTATCTGGTGAAAACCGGCTCTAAGGCCTCCCACCTAATAAAAAGTAAAAAATTTTCTACTTTCTCAAAACAATCAGTCACAATCATGGTGTGGGCTGGCAGCTGGGCAGCATCACTCTGCCTTCCTCCAACCAGGTGTGAGAATGACCTTGGTTCCCAAGAGAAAACATTTTGTTTTGGCTACAGAATCCCTTCTACCTCAAATCCCCACTCCCCATCCCTCGGCTCCAATGTGGCAACACTGAAGCGGTTCAAAATGGCTTTGGTCAGGTCAGCTTCAGGGTTGACACACATCAGCTCAACCATTCCTGTGTCTTTGCTTTTAGGAAAAGGAGCAACGTTCATCCGTCTCTATCAGAAGAAGAAATGAGCAACACCGCTCTGAACGATACTGAGGGTGACTACTATGATTATGACGAGTCAGCCTATCGACTGACAAAAGCAATTCACATTGTCTCCATGGTGATCTACAGCCTTGCATTTGTGCTGGGGGTCCTTGGCAATGGGCTGGTCATCTTCATCATCGGCTTCCGAATGAAGAAGACGGTCAACACGATCTGGTTTCTCAACTTGGCCATTGCGGACTTTGCCTTCACTTTCTTCCTTCCCCTGAGCGTCGCTTATTTAGCCCTGGAATTCCACTGGCCCTTTGGTCAGTTCTTGTGCAAAGCGAACAGCACCGTGGCTTTCCTCAACCTCTATGCCAGTGTTTATATCCTCATGGTCATCAGCATTGACCGTTGCATTTCTGTCCTGTATCCCGTCTGGGCTCAGAATCACCGAAAACCTCGGTGGGCTTCTTTTGTGGCTGTGGGTGTGTGGATCTGGGCCCTGGTGTTGTGTTCTCCAGTCATGTATTTCAGGCAAACAGCACCACATGTACAAGACCCGGAATATATTAACTGCTACAACAATTATGGTAACACCCCAGAGGTTGAAAAAACCAGACATCATGCAATGATAATCTCCCGGTTCATCTTAGCCTTCCTCATTCCCTTCACGGTTATTCTGATCTGCTACGGGGCGATTGTCTTGAAACTGAGACGCAGTCGTTTGTCCCAATCTAACAAACCCTTTCATGTCATCACCGCAGTGATCGTTACTTTTTTTGTCTGCTGGTTCCCTTATCATCTTTTTAGTTTCTTTGAGTTGAGAGGATATTTAGATTTGGTGAGGATCGGTATTCCCTTTGCAACAAGCCTGGCTTTCATCAACAGCTGCCTCAACCCCATTTTGTATGTCTTCATCGGCCAGGATTTCAAAACGAGACTGAGACGGTCCATCCTTTCTGTATTTGAGAATGCTTTCACAGAAGACAACAGCCAGAGCGTAGTAACTAATAAGACTAAATCTTCAGTGGACACCACGTCCCAGGAGGTCTGAATCCTGCTGAGATCTCGGTTCCCAAAACCCTCCCCATTCCAGTTTGTCAAATCAACCCCTTTCGCATTGCTCCATGGCCCCCCCCATCTGCTGAAGATTCCTTGCTTTGAGGTTCTCTGAGGAACATCTGAAGAACCCATCACGAAATCTACTGCATGGATGTAGAAATGGCACCTTTGCAACAGTGGCGAATATCTGTAGCTCGGGTGTAGGATGAGGATGAGAGCTCATTCTCTGAGCTTGTGTTTCAGTTTCTGAACACTTCATTACTAGGCTAAGTAACGTCACCAGCGGAGTTTAATGCATTTCTGTAATCCTCATCTGGTTCCCAATGAAAATACCATGTTTCCCCTTTTTACTATTGTTGTTATTAATATGCTTTATATATAGTCCAAAAATGTTTGTAACCTTCCCTTCGCAGGTAACATTCAATATTCATATCTAATTATTACTTATCATAACAGCTCAACATTGTATACATAACATTTTTGGACTATATATAAAGCATATTGATAACAACAATAATAAAAAAGAACAAAATTAGACACAGCTAAGTTTTAACTAATAGGGGGGAAATGTTATGATATATGAAAATACCATGTTTTCCCCAAAATAAGACCTCCCTGGATAATATTTATTAAAATGATTTATTGGATACATTATATTGGCACAACTGGTGAAAACCAATTCTGAAAGTTCCTGCGGGTTTCACCAGATTAAAAAGTGAAAGTTTCCCCTTCCCCCCAAATCATCAGTCATGTTGTCCAATTGAGGTGCTGGCTGGTTGCTTGGTTACCCCACTCCTCCTCTCCCCAGCCACCTGTTGGAATGACCTTGGTTCCCACAGGAAAACCTTTTGTTTTCACTATAAAACTCCAGCTATGAATTTTCCCCCTCCCTGTCCCTTCTTCTTGCTTGTGGCAAACCTGAAGCCTCCAAGATGGCCTCAGCCAGGTTCACTTCAGGGTTGACACTGTATGTGTGAGTACGCACACACACAGAAACACACACACACACACACACATCTACATGTATTTGAAATTACTTTTACCAGCATCAGAAGTTATAGTTAAATAAAAAAAATTGATAATGATAATAATGTATACAATGTGTAGTGTTATGATAAGCAATATTTGGATATGAATATTGAATGATACCCATGAAGGGAAGATTAGAAAACTTTTTGGATTATATATTAAGGTCAATTTAAAAAAAGAGCTAAATTAGATAGAGTCAAGTTTTGACTATTAGGGGGGAAATGTTATGATATAGGATATAATCAAATAAAGAAGGGATAATGATAAATAGTTTATATATAGGTATGGGTACATCACAAGGAAACTGGATGTAAATTGTAAACAGTGTTTTGAAAAGGAGGATTGGAAAATTTTGTTACTAAATATTATGGATGTTTAGCTAGAATAGGACATAAGGACTCAATACTATTGGAGGATTTTAGAAATAGTAAATGAAATGCCAGTATGTGGTTATGTATTAAATTTTGGTATATTTTATGATGAAGGATGTCTTAACAATGATAGTCAAATAAAACTGGAGGTATGATGATGGTAACATATATAAACATTTGAGTTAAAATACTTGAGTTAATACGAAATATACTTGATGGTGGTGGAAAAGATGCACAAAAGTCTTTTGCAACCAACTGAAGCACTTTCTACAGTATGTAAAGAAAGAAGATTTTATGTGTCATGTTTGTTTTGAAAATTAAAAATAAAAAATTATTTAAAAAAAGAAAGAAAAACTGGCTTTTCCATCACTATATTCTTCCAATAAATCTTTATTTTCAAGAACATATACTGGTGATAATATAGAATCAATGATGACCCACTTTTCAAATTTCCACTTGGTCCAGTTGTACATCATGTTCACTTTAGTTAGTAATAACTAAATGTGTTCTGACCTGACTCCCAAACATGGCAAACCCTTTGTAGTTAAACAAATGTTCCCCTCTATTAGGAGTGCTTAATGCCACGGCAAAAAATCTCTCTCCCTCTCCCGCTCCCTCTCTCTTTCTTTCTCTCTTCATCTCCTCTTTCTCCTGACAGGTCTGTCCGGCAGGGGAGATGAATAGTTGTCTACCACATCTATTCATCTCTGCCCTCTGCCTTTTATCCCCAGAGCTACACAGGGGCTTCGCTAACAGCAGTGGTTCTTTCATCCCAAGGATCGACCCATAGATTTCCAATGCTCTCTTCTCCTCTGCCTTCTGCGCATCTGTGTGTCAAGCACTGGACCAGAGGTGGGTTCCTACCAGTTTGCACCTATTCGGCAGAATTGGTTCGTCAAATCTACCGAACCGGTTAGAAGAGGTCCCACCAGTGGACCCGGAAAGCAGGCCACACCTACAGAAGAGGTTCCAAAAATTTTTGAAACCCACCACTGGTCCTTGGATATGATTATTCTACACTATCATGCTCCTATTTATAAAACTCAGTGCCTCTGTGAAAGGTAAGGATGACTACTGCGTTTGTGGTGCAATCAGAACATTGCGTGTGTTGAAGTTGTTTTAACGCAAACCAAAGATGCCCTTTAAAATACAAGTTTACATCATATTCTTATTCAAGACAGTGCTGTGTGTGAGGCAATTTAAGGTGGTTCTGACAAGTGTCATCGGCATCTTCATATCCGGTCACATGAGCAGCAAGCCACTCCCATCCGGTCACATGGGTGGCAAGCCACTCCCACAAAGGAGGCCACACCCAAAGAGTAGGTTCGAACAATTTTTGAAACCCACCACTGCACTGGACCCAGCTGTCCTCCTCTTCCTCATCAGCCACCTCCAGACCTGGGGGCTGTTGACTCTCCATCTGAGAAGCTCAAGGTTGACTAAACCATCCATCCTTCCGAAGTCGGTAAAATAAGAATCCAGATTATTGGGGGCAATATGCTGACTCTGTAAACTGAAGTGGTATATTATTCTAAGTGTTATTGCTACTATTAAATGCAAGATGGGAAAATCCTTTGAAATATGTAAACAAGATCATTTCACCATCAAAGCACCCTGTCTCTTGAAAGTCCATGCAACCCATGGCTTCACATAACATAAATTTAGCTAACGGCAAATTACTTCGAATAAAGCAAGCAAACACACAGAATTATGTTGCATAATATTTATCAGGAGGAAAAAAAAAATAACCGATCTTTAAATAGTCTTAAATTTCGTAATAGACTAGAAGTCAGACCAGCCGTAAATAAACAGGCAGAAAAGCAATTAGAAAAAGTAATCATGAGCCTATTTTTACCATTCTTTTTCCTAGATGGTGCATAAGATTATCAACGGAAATCAGAATGCACATAATACATATTTTACAACACGTGTTACAAAAATAGCAATATGGATAATAGCAAACTAGGTGTTATAGCAAACTAAATTCGGCTCCCAGAATTTAATGCTTTTGAAAGCTGCTAATTATTGTTGGTTTAGGGCAGTAATGAACCTTTTTTGACTCATGTGCCATAAGTGGGGGGAGTGCAGGGGGGTTGTGCGCAACCCCCCCCCAGCATGCACGCATGCATGTCAGGCATGCCCCCCCATTTTTGAATGCTTTTTTCACCCTCCCCAGGCTCCAGAGACTTTATAGCAGTGGTGGGTTTCAAAAAATTTTCGAACCCACTCTGTGGGTGTGGCCTCCTTTGTGGGAGTGGCTTTCTGGCCATGTGACCTGGTGGTAGTGGCTTGCCGGCCATGTGTTCTCTCTCTCTCTCTCTCTCTCTCTCTCTCTCTCTCTTTCCTTCCTTTTGTCTCTCTGTCCCTTTTTCCTTTTTTTCTTTCATCTCTCTCTCATTTTTTCTTTCTTTCTTTCTTTCTCTCTCTCATTCTTTCTTTCTTTCTTTCTTTCTTCCTTCCTTCCTTTCTTTCTCTTTTTCTTTCTCTTTCTGTGTGAGTCTGTCTGTCTGTCTGTCTGTGTGTGTTTGTGTGTGTGTGTGTGTGTTAGTAGTGGGTTTCAAAAAATTTTGGAGCCTCTTCTGTAGGTGTGGCCTGCTTTCCGGGTCCACTGGTGGAACCTCTTCTAACCAGTTCAGTAGATTTGACGAACCGGTTCTACCGAATAGGTGCGAACTGGTAGGAACCCACCTCTGCTTTATAGGAATCTGGGGAGGGCGAAAACAGAGTCAGCATATTGCCCCCAACAATCTGGATTCTTATTTTACCAACTTTGGAAGGATGATGACTTCTGGGTTGCTCGTATGGTCATTTCTGGCCCTCCAGAGCCTTCAAGGAAGCTAGCAATAGCAATAGTTAGACTTATATACCACTTCATAGGGCTTTCAGCCCTTTCTAAGCGGTTTACAGAGTCAGCATATTGCCCCCAACAACAATCCGGGTCCTCATTTTACCCACCTCGGAAGGATGGAAGGCTGAGTCAACCTTGAGCCTAGTGGGATTTGAACAGCCGAACTGCTGAACTGCAGTCAGGTGAAGTAGCCTGCAGTGCTGCGCCACCTCGGCTCTGATGAAGCTCCTGAAGCCTCCGGAGGGTCTCCGGTGGGGAGCTGTTTTCGCCCTCCCCAGGCTCCTATAAAGCTTCTGGAGCCTGGGGAGGACGAAAAATGGCTTTAAAAAAGGCTGAACTCAGTTTGCCAGCGTGCACATGCGCACTAGCCAGCTGACAGGGCAACGCCTAGCGTGACAGGTTCGGCATCCCGGGTTTAGGGTATAACCCTGGGAATAATAAGCCAATATATCTGGAGGCCAAAGGCTGTAGAAGGCTGTAATAAACAGTGGGGAAGAGTAAACATTAGAAAGTTTGAGAAATAACAAATTTGTTGAAATGGATACAGAGAGTTCTGTTGAAAAGTGAATGCCACCACTGAAAAGACCTTGTTTCAGAAATATCCATTGAACTCATCCAAGAATTTATTTGCAAAATGTGGATTTGCTGGGGGAGGGGGGGGGGAGCATGTTACTCAGAACACAGATGGGTCCCAGATGACACTTTGTACATGTGTCAAAGTGTGCTCACATAATCTGCTTAATCTGGTTCCTGAATTAACCCAGGTTCTGGTATTAACCAAGCGATTGAATTCAGTCAGCACAACCAGCCACCTCATAATTTGGTTAGGAGCCAGATCCTAACCAAATTTAATCCTGGCCAAGTTCAGTATTGTTCTGCAATTGTGTTCTCCTTGGTCATTACTTGGTTCAGCTAACTGGATTGTTTGAAGGAAGTCATAAGAATCTATGGAGATTCTCACTCATCCAAGTCATGGCTGCCCCAACGGTGCTTTTTCAAAAGGCAACTGGACTTTGTTGTTCCTTGAAGACGGTTCGCTTCTCATCCAAAAAGCTTCCTCAGTTCTTCAGAACTTCTTGAGTGACAAGCGAAACAGCTTCAAAGAAAGACAAAGCCCAGTTGCCTTTGGAAAAAGCATCTTTGGGAAGCCATCAGAGCTGCTCACACTTCACCAAGCTAATAGCCATGCTAAAGGTGGCAATGAAGATTAAGCTTGATGAGTTCTGACTTTGTGGCCGAGCGCCATTTGGTTAGTTTACAATTTGCTGTGCTATGCGAATCAAGATAACGGGTGACTTCAGGAAGTACACTGTGTGATTACAGCTATGGCCATGTTCTCGGTATAAGAAGAGTACTGTATTTTTCGGACTGTAAGACGCACTGGAGTATAAGACACACCATGATTTTGAAGAGTTAAATTAAAAAAAAAGTTTTTGCACTCTGCAGGCCTCCCAAACCCTCTGCACGTCTTGTTTTTTTTTGCAAAAATGGGGGAAGGGGTTTCAGTAGGCCACAAATGCTGTATTCATTGTATAAGATGCACCAAATTTTCACCATCTTTTTTGGGGGGTGGGGGGAAAGGTGCATCTTATACTCCAAAAAATAACTCACACCATGCTGTATTCCACTATTCCTGAAGTAGAACCAGAATTCCTATTACTTGAAAAAGAGGATGTGGCCCAGTTTTCACTAAAAGCACTTTTGAAAGCTGAGAGGAAGGAACGCCAGCTATTTTTTCTAAAATCCGAACCCACGAAAGCATACAGGAATGGATTGAGGCAGCTGTTGAGACACACCAAACCATTAGCCAATGGCAGCCCAATATCAATGACCATGCTCATTTCGAAGCTCTCATCAACCAAGTTCTCTAGAATGGAGAAGAAGTGGTGAGGGAACCAACAGCAGAAGAATGTTACCACTACCGCCACCATGATCTTGAAGGATCTACCAGACTGACCAAAGAGCTTCCTTCTGAGCTTAAAGACAATGATGCAGTAACAAGCCAAGATGATGTTGAAGGGGATGAAGAACCCAATTACAAATTCAGTCACCACCATGGAAAGATGGGACTGGTGGCTGCTGGCTTCTTCTAAGCCAAAGCTATAGGAGCACTTGACAGAGTTGTCCGTATCATATTCCATGTCCCGGAAGTAGAGATAGGGGGTGCTGAGTGCCAAGGCCATCATCCAGATGAGGCCAACTATTAAGGAAGCCAGCCGAAGCGTGCGATGGTTCAACGACCAAATGGGGCACACTACGGAAACACAACGGTCAACACTGATGGCTGTCAAGAAGAAGACACTGGCAAACATGTTTAGGAAAGACACCACAGTGTCCAGTTTGCAGAATAGCCACCCAAGAGTCCATTCATGGAGGGCAAAATAGAGCAACTCTGAGGACAGAGAAAGGTCATATATGAAATCAGCTAGAGCCAAGTTGAGGTACCACATGGTGGTTACCGTCTTCTTCATTTGGAAACCAGTGAGGAAGATGACAAGGCCGTTGCCGACGGTCCCGAAGAGTAAAGTGGTGCTGTAAATCACCATGGAGACCACGTGCATTGTGCTTGAGGCTTCAATATCCCCATACAAAATCTCAGAATCATTCAAGCTGAAATCATAGGTGTCATTCTCAACATAATCATACAGAACAGAAGTGAAGGATTCCATCCTCCTGAGGTTCAGCCCCTTTTCTTCTTCTGACGCTAAAAGATAAAAAAAAAGATATTTGTTTTGTGTGAGAAGTGAGCAGAGGGAAAGAAGAAAATGGCGCCGGAATTTCTGAGGAAAAATCAGAGTTCCATGGCCTAAAACCCTTTCATATTTCAAAATGAAACTTTGTGGGATCTATGAATTTATTTATTGAATTTCTATAGTCGCCCCTCTTAATGAGTGTCTCATAGGCACTCCTAAAAACATAAAACAATAATGTACAGTAGTAGCCAAAATTATGGAAACCTTTTAGGGGAAAAGTGTATTTTTGAGGTTTGACGGCTAATAACACCACTTTTGGGGGGGAGTTGTACCATAAAATTATATATCAATGGAAAGATAATTTAATCAAGAATGTAAGGCAATACTTTTATGAAGGATTTCCTATTAGAATAGCAGTTATAGGGAAGAAAAGTGAAATGCATAGAAAAAACGAGATGTACAAAAATTGTCACCATAGAAAAAACAAGATACACAAAAATTATCACCACTTCAGTTAATACTTAGTTGGGTGACCTTTAGCATGAATTACCACGGAGTGAACCAAGTCTTTTTATTCTGCAGCTGTTATAATGTGAAACCAAGATCGAAAGATTGCTTCTACTAACTGGCTTTTATTGCTGGATTGCTTCTGACCTATACCTTTTCATACAATACAGATAATTGAACAAACTTTGTTGCATTACATTCTTGATTAAACTATCTTTCCATTGATATATAATTTTATGGCACTACTAAAAAAAAAAGTGGTGTTATTAGTCGTCAAACCTCAAAAATACACTTCTCCCCCCCCCCCCAAATTTTTTGGCCACTACTGTAATGAAAACAATGCAGAATCGATATATATGGTTGGCAAGTAAAACTATTGCCATAGATATTAATATAACCAAGAAACGGGGCTCTTGAAAGACTTGGTGCTCAGATTAGGGCATATTTAATTTCTTGGATGTTTCTGAGACGATATTTATTCCTGCACAGACTAATTAATGTAGTGTAGGACTCAGTGACTATGTCTTTAAAGCATTTAGACCCGAGGTATTCAAACCCAAGAACTTTCTTCTGGTGAGTTCAAACAGTAGACCCCCCCCACACACAAGTGTTCTTGGTGTTCGGGATAGTAGCATAGTTCCAAATTTGAACAGATTCATTTGGGGGGGGGGGGCTCAGTTGGTTCACCGTACGAAGCACAGTAGGAAATCATGGCTTCATGAATAACGGAATAACAAGCTGGAAGGGACCTTGGAGGTCTTCTAATCCAATCCCCTGCTCAAGCAGGAGACTCTATACCCATGATGGTGAACCTATGGCTCCTGTGCCAGAGGTGGCATGCAGAGGCCTCTCTCTGAGCATGCCAGCCATTGCCCCAGCTGAGTTCCACCATGCAGGCACGCGTGCCTCCCACTGAACAGCTGGTCTTCTGGCCTCTGCCACACATGTGCTGGGGATGCATGTGCCTGTGTGTGTGGGGGGGGGCGCACACACATCCGTGGGCTGGGGCACATGTGGGGGGACCACACGTGCATTTGCATTTTTGGGGGTTAAGGCATGCTTGTGTGCATTTGTGCACACAATTTGGGAACTCAGTCCGGAGAAGGTTAGCTATCACTCCTCTATATCATTATAGACAAATGGCTATCCAGTCTCTTCTTAAAAGCCTGCAGTGTTGGGGCATTCACAACTTCTGGAGGCAAGTTGTTCCACTGGTTAATTGTTCTCACTGTCAGGAAATGACTCCCTTAATTCTAAGTTGCTTCTCTCCTTGATTAGTTTCCACCCGTTGCTTCTTGTCCTGCCTTCAGGTGCTTTGGAGAATAGCTTGACTCCCTCTTCTTTTGTGGCAGCCCCTGAGATATTGGAAGACTGCTATCATGTCTCCCCTGGTCCTTCTCTTCACTAGACTAGGCATACCCAGTTCCTGCAACCGTTCTTCATATGTTTTGGCCTCCAGTCCCCTAATCGCTTTTGTGGCTCTTCTCTGCCCTCTTTCCAGAGTCTCCACATCTTCTTTTATAATACGGTGACCAAAACTGGATGCAATATATGAGGATTACATCGCTTGCTGAGCCATCAACCATGGCTCAGTAACAACATCAACGCCCTTCCCGTCAAGCACAAGGTTCCCAACCAAACTCATCACCTTAGATTCATGGTGCGTGAATCAGATTTTATATATATATATTTTTTTAAAAATCATGATCGAGGCTACTCACCCTCTTTCAGGTTCTAAGAATCTTGGCAACCCCTGACTGTCAGTGCATAGTTAGATACTTGCAAAAAGTTTCCATCTAGTTTCTGCAAGTCTTGGCTATCATTCTTATCTATCTTGTCTGCCACAGCGGGGGCTTGGCCCTATCACATAACGGCTCTGAAGATCAGAGTCTTTCTCGGTCTGGTGAGAACTGGATTTTCTCTGAATTGAAGGGGGAAAGTCAGGGGACAAACAGACTCTATGGGTAGCCCTCGACTTAGGACTGCCATTGAGCCCAGAATTTATGGAGCTCAGGGAGATGGTTTTTAAGTGAACTTGGTCCCCGTTTTACCGCCTTTGTTGCTACAGTAGTTAAGCAAATCACTGCCATTGTTAAGTTATTGACTCAGTTGTTAAGTGAATCTGGCGTCCCCATTGACTTGGCTGGTCTGGAGAAAGAAAAAAGAGAAAGAAAGAAAGAAAGAAAGAAAGAAAGAAAGAAGGAAGGAAGAAAGAAAAAGAAAGAAATAAAGATAGACAGAAAGAAAAAGAAAGAAATAAAGATAGATAGAAAGAAAAAGAAAGAAGAAAGAAAAAGATAAAAGAAGGAAGGAAGGAAGAAGAAAGAAGGAAGAAATAAAAAGAAAAAAGATAGATAGAAAGAAAAAGAAAGAAGACAGAAAAAGATAAAAGAAGGAAGGAAGGACAGAAGGAAGGAAGGAAGAAGGAAGAAAGAAAGAAAGAGAAAAAGAAAGAAAGGAAGGAAAAAGAAAGAAGAAAGGAAGAAGGAAAGAAAAAGAAAAAAGAAGGAAGAAAGAAAGAGAAAAAGAAAGGAAGGAAGGAAAAAGAAAGAAATAAGGAAGAAGGAAAGAAAAAGAAAAAAGAAGGAAGGAACGAAGAGAAAAAAGAAGGAAGGAAGGAAGGAAGGAAGGAAGGAAGGAAGGAAGGAAGGAAGGAAGGAAGGAAGGAAGAGATTTTTCCCTTCCTGCAGGAGTGAACAAAGAACGTAAGAGTGAGTTGTGATGGTATGTGAGAATGATCTGAAGGACAGGAGAGACAACTGCAAATGGGACAACCATATTGAAAATGATGTCTCAGCCCACAAAAGGAGGGAGGGCGTGGCATGTATTTCAGAAGGGACCCTCCCTAGTTTTGCAGAGTAAAACTAAAACAGGGGATAATTAATCTCAGTTTTCCAAGAGTCTGTTAATGTAACCTAACCATAAAGATTGAGGTAGTAGAGGTAGTTGAGAAGTTGAGGATGGCCTCCAGGCACGAGTCCAAAAGCTTGGAAGACAAAACCTATGGTCCTGAGGGGGGCGGAGACAGTGGTGGGTTTCAAATTTTTTTATAACCTCTTCTGTAGGTGTGGCCTGCTTTGTGGGAGTGGCTAACTGGCCATGTGACTGGATGGGAGTGGCTTGCCAGCCATGTGACTTGGTGAGAGTTGCTTGCCAGCCATGTGACTGGGTGGGAGTGGCCAATTTGTAAAATGTGGTGAAACTCACTTAACAACGCTCTTGTTTAGCAACCAAAATGTCGGCTCAGGAACTCTGGCGTTGAAGCGTGCAAGTCTTAAAGCTGTCAAGTTACAAGACCCTTGCACCCCTAATCCTTTAGAAAAAAAACCCCAGGGGTGTTCAAACTTGACAGCTTTAAGACTTGTGGACTTCAACTCCCAGAATTCCTCCTCTCGCTCTTCATCTTGATGATGTGCAGACGGACAGGGGGGAGGGAGCTGGAACCGGTTCTAAACGGCACTAAACCTCTATAGAAGAGGTTAGAACTGGCAGGAACCCACCCCAGGGGGCGGGGGGGCACACCTACCCCGATTGGATCCTGCAGAGCTAATATTCCCTACTTCTGTGTCTTGTTTGGACTGCCTTGAAGAGCCAAAAGCAATGTAAGAAAACAGACTCTAACACTCAAGCAGTTGCAACATGGGGGGGGGGGGGTGTCCAAGTGTAAAAATGAAATCTATATACGTATATACCATTGTTGCAAGAGAGGTTGGTTTCAGAGAGGCCTCCAGTCCTGAGAGATGATGATTGTGTCCTCTACGTTTCCTGCCATCATGAGTCATGTCAGCACCGCATCTCCCCCCTGCCTGCCGTGATATTTTGATGCACAGTTTGCCCTCTTTCCATCTGTTCAACACATCAGGATCCCCAATCTTTCTAGTCACTGAAGTGTCACATGAAATGAGACTGTTGAAGATTATCTTGATCTCCTATAGGTCTCCCTCCCTCTCCGTCTCTGCCTCTCTCTGCCTGTCTGTCTCTCTGTTTCTCTTTACCTCTGTCTGTCTATCTGTCTCTCTCTCTGTGTGTTTATCTGCTCTTCTCTCTCCGTTTATCTGTCTGTCTCTCTATGTCTGTCTCTTTCTCTCTGTCTCTCTCTCTGTGTCTCTCTGCCTGTCTGCCTCTCTGTTTCTCTTTGCCTCTGTCTATCTGTCTCTCTCTCTCTCTGTGTGTTTATCTGCTCTTCTCTCTCCGTTTATCTGTCTGTCTCTCTATGTCTGTCTCTTTCTCTCTGTCTCTGTCTCTCTCTGTGTCTCTCTCTGTGTGTGTCTCTCTGCCTGTCTGTCTCTCTGTTTCTCTTTGCCTCTCTCTGTGTGTGTTTATCTGCTCTTCGCTCTCCGTTTATCTGTCTGTCTCTCTCTGTCTGCCTCTCTATCTGCCTCTCTCCTTCTCTCTCTTTCTCTCTGCCTCTCTCTGCCTTTTCTGCCCAGTTCTGGGGTTGAAATTGAGATTGAGAAGAATGATGAAGGTCAGATCAGGAGTGGAGAGATCCAGATACAAGTCCATCATTGGCCCCCAAAACTGAAAGGCTGATTTTAGGCCAGTCATTCAACCGTTCAACATAATAACCATTCAAAGTTACAACAGACTTTCCCCAGGCTACGTACGATCTAGATTTGAAGTTATGATGACCATTCCTCCACCAAATCACATTTGGGGTGCCCATGGGTACAGCTTTTTGCCACATCCCATGGTCATGTGACCACCATTTACAATGCTTTTTTTGGCCAGAAAATGTTTTTGCTTCCAGTTTTCAGCAAAAAAAATCCCACTTTTTGCAGACAACGAATTTGCTTAAGGACCACGACATTGCTTTTGTGACCATTGTGTTCACTTAACAACCGTTACCCCAAAGGTCATGAAAATCAAGTACGGTCATGAGATGGCTTAACGATGAGATGACTTATAGCCATAACCCCAGTCTCGATTACAGTCATAAGCAGGGGTGGGTTCCTGCCAGTTCTAACCTCTTCTATAGAAGAGGTTCCACAAATTTATAATGCCGTTTAGAACCGGTTCCAGCTCCCTCCCCTGCCCGTCCCCACATCATCAAGATGAAGAGCGAGAGGAGGAATTCTGGGAGTTGAAGTCCACAAGTCTTAAAGCTTTCAAGTTTGAACACCCCTGGGATTTTTTTTCCTAAAGGGATAGGGGTGCAAGGGTCTTGTAACTTGACAGCTTTAAGACTTGCCTGCTTCAAATGCCAGAGTTTCTGACCCAACATTTTGGTTGCTAAGCAAGAGCGTTTTACAAGTTGGCCACTCCCACCCGGTCACATGGTCAGCAAGCCACTCCTACAAAGCAGGCCACACCTACAGAAGAGGTTCTTAAAAAATTTGAAACCCACCACTGGTCATATGCCACGGGTCACCTATAAGGGGCTCCTTCATGCCATGCCCTCTGATCCAAAGGGGGGGGGGACACCCAGCCAGGAAGGACATGGCCCCCATCCCACCTTCCTTTGCACATTAAGCAAAAATCAGAAGGTACCCGTAGACATTTGAAAAGCCTCCCTCCCTCCAAATTCAAGGAGACACTTTTCATCCTCCTTGCTTCAGGCTCAATATTCTTGCACATCAATCCGTCTGGAAGTGAGGGGACTCAGGAAGAAGTAACTCCCCCTCCCCATAAAAAGATGAGAATGGCACGCCTCATTTGCCTCCCATCCCTAAAGCAGCTAAACTCAGCAGGGAATGATAGCCAGCGTCAGCGTAATGGTCTCCCTGATTGAGAAAGGACACCGTCCCAGCGTTATTCCAAGAAAATAAAGCCGACAAAGAGAAGTCGCATGCTCTGAAAAATCTTTTTTGCAAGAGTTGATGAAGCCAGAAGCCCACGAAGCTGTGACTTCAACATCACCGGCCCGATTGATGGGCGCTGGCGCCATTTCTTCTGCCGTGGGTGTGATGGACTTTGATCAGCCACGACAACAGCCCATCCTGGCTGAAATTTGTTATGCGGCTCAATTCCTAATTGGGCAGATTAACAAACTCCCGCACTTTGTGCCTCTTTCCAAAGGCCGCTGGCAGTCCGAGTGTCTGGATATCTCTCCTCTGACGTCTGCTTGATGATCGAAACGTATCCTGGGCTGTTTGTCTGCAAAGAAGTCGTTTTTCAGAAGCGACGGTTTTCTTCCTACCATCAACAGATTTTTATCTGTGACTTGCACCACTGACGCATCACTCTCTTGGTCTCCTTTTTTTTTGTGCACGGGGTTTTGAAATGATTGCATTCTCTTATAATCATCTGAAGTAAGGGAAGAAATCCTATCTCTCAAAAAGTTCCCAACTCCCATTACTGGTGGGGAAATATATTTTATGCTCTCTCTGTCTCTCTGTGTCTGTCTCTCTGTCTCTCTCTGCCTCTCCCTCTGTGTCTCTGTCTTTCTCTGTGTTTGTCTCTCTGTCTCTCTCTGCCACTCCCTCTCTGCCTCTCCCTCTCTGTCTCTATCTCTGTCTCTGCCTCTTTCTCTGTCTCTCTGTCTCTCTCTGCCTCTCCCTCTGTGTCTCTGTCTTTCTCTGTGTTTGTCTCTCTGTCTCTCTCTGCCACTCCCTCTCTGCCTCTCCCTCTCCCTCTCTGTCTCTCTCTGTGTCTTTCTCTGTGTTTGTCTCTCTGTCTCTCTCTGCCACTCCCTCTCTGCCTCTCCCTCTCTGTCTCTGTCTCTGTCTCTGCCTCTTTCTCTGTCTCTGTCTCTCTGTCTCTCTCTGCCTCTCCCTCTGTGTCTCTGTCTTTCTCTGTGTTTGTCTCTCTGTCTCTCTCTGCCACTCCCTCTCTGCCTCTCCCTCTCTGTCTCTGTCTCTGTCTCTGCCTCTTTCTCTGTCTCTGTCTCTCTGTCTCTCTGTCTCTCTCTGCCTCTCCCTCTGTGTCTCTGTCTTTCTCTGTGTTTGTCTCTCTGTCTCTCTCTGCCACTCCCTCTCTGCCTCTCCCTCTCTGTCTCTGTCTCTGCCTCTCTGACTCTGTCTGTCTCTGTCTCTGTCTCTGTCTCTGTCTCTGTCTCTGTCTCTGTCTCTGTCTCTGTCTCTGTCTCTGTCTCTGTCTCTGTCTCTCTCTCTCTCTCTCTCTCTCTCTCTGTGTCTCTCTGTCTGCATCTCTCTTTCTCTCTCTTTGTCTCTGTCTCTCTGGATTTTCTTCCCTGTTCTGTGGTTCAGAATAAAATTGAGGAGAATGATGAAGTTCAGACCAGGAGTGGAGAGATCCAGATTCAAGTCTATCATTGGCCACCAAAACAAAATGGCTGATTTTAGGCCAGACATTCAATTGGTCTCTTAAGGACCATTCAAAGTTACAACAGACTTTCCCCAGGCTACGTACAATCTTGATTCATAGCAATAGCAGTAGACTTATATACCGCTTCATAGGCCTTTCAGGCCTCTCTAAGCGGTTTACAGAGAGTCAGCATATTGCCCCCAACAATCTGGGTCCTCATTTTACCCACCTCGGAAGGATGGAAGGCTGAGTCAACCCTGAGCCGGTGAGATTTGAACCGCTGAACTGCTGATCTAGCAGTAGCCTGCAGTGCTGCATTTAACCACTGCGCCACCTTGGCTCTTATTCAAAGTTATGATGACCAATCCCCCACCCCAAATTACATGATTGCATCTGGGGGTGCCCGCATGTACAGCTTTTTGCCGCATCCTGTGGTCATGTGACCACCATTTACAATGGGATTTGGGGGGGGGGGCAGAAAATGTTTTTGCGTCCAGTTTTCAGCAATCTACCATCAGTAGAGGGAAACATATATTTGTAGACACACACATTTTACAATTTTAGGGATAAGCAGCATAATGCAAAATGGAGACAATCAGCCAAAGAAATTAAAAGCGTGAGATAAGGGGAAGAAACTAAAATAGAACTTTGTCTATAAATCTGCCGGCTTGTGTTTTCTTTTTCCGAAAGCAAAACAGTATCATTAAATCTTTATCTGCTTTGTATTGGCCAGTGACTGAATTTCTTTTCTTTTTTTTAATAAAAACCCAGTTAGCTGGCTTTCAAAATTAGACCCATGGAAATCAATGGAAATGGGGCTAATTCTTCAACTGAAGACTTGTGCAAATTGCACGTGAACTTTTCATGGTAGAATCCTTAGGTTTCAGGCCCTTGCATTCAATTTTTCTGGGGTTGAGAAATAGTTCCACTTCCAAAACAAGCGTTTTGGAGCTTGATGACCCCTCCCCTACTTCCTTTCAGTGAAGGACTACCTTGATGATGGCCTTCAGCATCTTGGTTCCCACTAGGACAGATGAGTCCGTTGAAGCAACTGTTGCAATAAACTAGAAAAAGAATCCAGAGGACAGCAATAGCACTTATATACCGCTTCACAGTGCTTGACAGCCGTTTAAGCAGTTTAAAGAGTCAGCCTATTGCCCCCCAACAATCCGGGTCCCCATTTTACCGACCTCGGAAGGATGAAAAGCTGAGTCTACCTTGAGCCGCTCAGAATCGAACTCCTGACAGTCGGCAGAATTAGCCTGCAATGCTGCATTCTAACCACTGTGATTAGGTGGATCATGGATAATCCATCTAATCCACCTACTGTGTTTCCCAGAGAACAAGACAGGGTCTTATTTTCTTTTGACCCCCCCCAAATAAACACTTGACCTTATTTTCGGAGGGGGCGGTCTCATTATTTTTGAGGTGTAAGAGCCGGCGAGCATGGCCACCTCATGGCTGCTGCTGTGTTGCAATGTTTTCTGGGAGGGCTTATTTTTTTGGAGATGGTTCATTTTAGCGCATGTGCTCAAAAGCCCGATTAGGCTTATTATCCGGACAGGTTTTATTTTTGGGGAAGCAAATTAAACAAAAAGAGGATACAAGGACGATAAGGAACAAAAAGGGAACAAAAGAACAATGTTAGAAGCAAAAGAAAGGGATCATGGAAGAATAGCGTGGAGCACATGTGTAGACCATGCAGGCAAGGATCAAACCCAAGAAGCCGAGGTGGCGCAGTGGTTAGAGTGCAGTACTGCAGCCACTTCAGCTGACTGCTAAGCTGCAGTTCGGCGGTTCAAATCTCACCGGCTCAAGGTTGACTTAGCCTTCCATCCTTCCGAGGTGGGTGAAATGAGGATCCAGACTGTAGGGGCAATACGCTGACTCTGTAAACCGCTTAGAGAGGGCTGAAAGCCCTATGAAGCGGTATATAAGTCTAACTGCTATTGCTATTGCTAAGAAGCATAGGGACCAGTTTAAAAAAAATCACAGCTGATGAGAACTGCGCTCTCATAATTTAAAATTGTGTTCCCATAATTTCATAGAATTACTTGGACATGAACCAAAGCAGCCCTCAAATGGTCCTCTCGCTTGACCCAAAGGACAGGATCTAGAAGGCCAGAACAATGACGGACGTGCTTCCCCAAAGGTCATTTGGGCTATTTCCAAATCTAATAGATATGCACTAAGCTTATCAGAATGGTTCTCCTGCCCCTTTCTTAATGCCGCAGAGATGAAGAATTCTGAGTCATTCTCTCCTTGATTAGTTTCCGCCCATTGCTTCTTGTCCTGCCTTCCGATGCTTTGGAGAAGAGGCTGATTTCATCTTCTTCATGGCAGCCCCTGAGATATTGGAACACTGCTATCATATTAGACAAAGAGACAACATGCAAGTTATTAGGCATTTTAGAGAGAAACTGATTACAGGTCGTAATCTAATTAGGACCGCAATTGACCTCAACATTTCTGTTCTTAAATGAGACATTCGTTAAGTGAGTTTTGTCGCATTTTCTTGCCTCAGTTGTTAAGTGAATCACTGCAGTTGATAAGTTAGCAATCTGGTTGTTGAGTGAATCTGGATTCCATGTTGACTTTGCTTGTCAGAAGGTCGAAAAAAGGGGATTACGTGACCCCCCCTCCCGGGGACAAAGCAACGGTCATAACTATGGATCTGTTGCCGAGCCTCTGAATTTTGATCAAATGATGACGGAGACGCTGGCTTAAGTGAACAGATTCACTTAACAACCGCGTTATTGACTTAGCAAGCGCAGTGATTCACTTAACAACTGTGGCAAGGAAGGTCTTTACCGATGCTTCAAGATGCTCAAATACAATGGCAAATACCAGCCTAGTGCAGTAGCCTGATGCTTAAGATGATTGCATAGAGCTGTGATGGCGAAGCTATGGCACAGAGGTGGTACCCAGAGCCTGCTCTGCAGGCACACCAGCCATTGCCCAAGCCCAGCTTTACTGCCTCCTGCTGGCCAGCTGGTCTCCGGATCTCTACCACGCATGTACAGGGGGCAGGGTGCATGCGAGGGAGGTGTGCGTACATGTTTGAGGAGGGGTACATGCATGGGGGTGGTTTGCTCACATTGAATTTTAAGGGTTGTGCGCTTGTGCGCCCCCTGCAGCCTGTTTTTGGCCTGGAAGACCTTCTGCACCAATCTGGAAGCCAAAAATGGGCAGGTAGCGGGCGGGGCACATGCACGGGGATGCATATGTGGGGGTTGCTTGCATTGCATTTGGGGGATGCACGCTTGCGCTTCGGGCACTCAGCACCAAAAAAAGATTCGCCATCCCTGGCACAGAGCAGTGATTCTGTTTTTAAACAGAATCACAGAAGTGCAACGATCTGTTATAAATGTTTTCAGCCATAAGATGGCGCTACACACCCAGTCCTTAGAACAAGTCCATCTACATCAAGTGTTTTTCAAACTTGGCAACTTGAAGACCTGCGGACTTCAACTCCCAGAATTCCCCAGCCAGCATTTTTTTTAACCCCGTCCTGAATTTGAATGGTTGCTAAACAAGGCAGTCGGTAAGCAAGGACTACCTACAAAGGTAGGAATTTGCTAGGATTGCTGTACTAAAGAGCATCGGAAAACTTCATGATAACAAAGACTAATAAGTTACCCGTGAATTAAAGAATGAAAAAAAGAAACCTTAGCTATTCAGACTGGCTGTTGTGTAGTATGGGTAGTCTCGAATTACGACGATAACTGAGTCCGAAATTTATGCTGTTAAGGGAAACATCGGTGAAGTGAGTTTTGCCCCACTTTACGACTTTCCTTGCCACAGTTAAGTGAATCATTTCATTTGTTAAATGAGTCACATGGTTGTTAAGTGAATTTGCCTGGTTCAAAAGTTTTATTTCTTTTCAAACAAACATTTCATCATTCCTCAATCAGTAAGACATCGGAGTACAATTTTTGTGTGTGTCAAAATAGTTCTAGTTTACCACCAAATTCTTGTCTAGCCTAATGTATGCCCCTCCCTCCCTCCTCCCCCAACCCCCTCCTCCTTCTCCCCCCCCCCGACTTCCCAGAACCCGTACACGGTATGGATTTTTAACAAACACAGTCTAAAATCTATTGAGAAAAAAGAAATTAAGAAATTAATGACATCTCTACATTGACCTTAGCTTCTTCTTGCTGAGCTAACTTTAAACAATTTAAATCATTTCTGATCTTAAGCATAGGCTAATTGGAATTTCTTGGTCCCGTATTTATTTTGTATATAGTCAATCCATTTTTTCCAGTCTCGTTTATATCTCTCATTTGAGTGGTCTTTAAGATATGCCGATATTTTAGCCATCTCGGCTAAGTTTGTGACTTTCAATGTCCATTCTTGAATTGTAGTCAAGTCTTCCTTCTTCCAGTATTGCGCCACCAACAGTCTTGCTGCCGTTATTAGGTGCAGAATCAAGTTAGTCTCTACCACTGTAAAGTCAGTGCATATACCTAGTAAGAATAACTGGGGAATAAACTGGTTGTTAAGTGAATTTGGATTCCCCATTGACCTTGCTCATCAGATGGTAGCAGAAGCTGATTCCATGACACCGGGACATTGCGACCGTCATAAATATGAATCAGTTGTTAAGTGTCTGAATTTTCTTTAAATAGTGTTTCTCTCTCATTTTCTCCCATACTAACAATAAAGCATTTTTTATATAATTCTTTGAAAGTAACCATGTATCTTGTTTTTCCCATACCATAAGAAGGCATGCCAACCCAGTTGCAAATCATGTCTTTCCAATGTTAATAATCTTGTATTTCCCAGTACAATCCATTCTTTCATCCATGTTAACGCTGCCGCCTGATAATACAATTCCCAATTTGGTAATCCAAAGCCTCCTCTAACTCTTGCATCTTGTAACATTTCTAAATTAATTCTCGCTCCCCGCCTCCCCGCCGAATGTATTCTTCAACATATTTTTTTTCACCAATTTTATCGGAATGGGTTGGAACAAAAACAATAACCTCGGCAATATATTCATCTTAATTGTAACTGTTCTTCCTATTAGGGATAATTGCAAGTTTTCCCATTTCAGGTCCAGCGCCTGAATTTTGATCACCTGACCATGGGGACGCTGCAAGGGTTGTAAGAGTGAAAAATGGTCATAAGTCACTTTTTTTCCAGGGCTGTCGTAACTCTGAACGGTCACTAAATGAACTGTTGTAAGTCGAGGACTTCCTGTCTAAACATAGCATTTTGGAAGTATGACCATTTTCTGTATGGCTTCTCTTTGAGTCATAGGACAAGGAAGAACTGAAGTACATAACGCCAGATGTGACACTACAAGGCAAAATCATGAAAATGTCTCTCATTTACTTTGGCCATGTCATGTGGGAGAATTGACTTTGGGGAAAGTGCAAAGAAGAGCAACGAAGATGATTAAAGGCCTGGAGACAAAAAACTAGGAAGAACAGTTGCGGGAATTGGGTGTGGCTATTCTAGAGAAAAGAAAGACCAGTGGGGGGACATGATAGCAGTGTTCCAGTATTTCAGGAGCCTTGGTGGTGCAGTGGTTAGAGTTCAGTACTGCAGGCTACTTCTGCTGCCTGCAGGCTGCCTGCAATTTGGCAGTTCAAATCTCACCAGGCTCAAGGTTGACTCAGCCTTCCATCCTTCCGAGGTTGGGTTAGTTGAGGAGCCAAATTGTGTATTGTGGGGGGAAGGGGCTGACTCTGTAAACCACTTAGAGAGGGTTTACAGTGTAAAAGCCCTGTAAAGTGATATATATGTACTGTTGCTATTTGAGAGGCTGCCACAAAGAAGAGGTGGGTCAAGCATTTTTCCAAAGCACCTGAAGGCCAGACAAGGGATAATGGATGGAAACTGAAAAAGGAGGGATTCAAATTTTCCGGCAGTGAGAACAATCCACCCATGGAACCGAAGTTGCCTTCAGAAGTTGTGGAAGCTTCATCGCTGGAAGCTTTGAAGAAGAGACTGGACTGCTGTCTGTCTCAAATGGTGTAGCATCTCCTGATTAGTCGGGAGTTTGGACTAGATGACCAGCAAGGTCCCTTCCGACTCTGTCATTCTGTTATAAGCCATTATGTTTGGAAAAGTTAGCGGTAAAAGGAAGGCCATGAAAGGACAGGGTGGCTGGACACGATGAAAGCTAAGAGAGAAGAGAAAAACTTAAGTAGTGCAAGACTAGAAGATGAGGAGAAATCTAGCCCAGAGAATGACCAAGAGTTGGACTCCATTGAACTCATAGCATCATCATTATCATCATCATCATATTCTTTGAGGATGATGCTATGAGTTCAATGGAGTCCGACTCTTCACCCAACCTTCCTTGCGTCCTTAAGTCTTCTGATTAAGATTCTCTGAGGCTTCTGTTGCAAACAACGTGTCCTCTTCGATGAGGGCCTTGCGGAAAAGCCCCAAGAAGGAAGCTCGGCGCCGGAGGCCTCTGCTCCGGATGTAGCCCACAAAGCCGTAGAGCACCGGGTTGATGCAGCTATGCAAGTAAGCCAAGGCGTTGGAGACCTTGAGCGCAATCCCCCAAAGGGCGTTTCCGCTCCAGATGGTGTTCAGCAGCACGAAGATGTGGTGAGGCAGCCAGCAGATGAAGAACAGGGCGACAATGGCGGCCACCACGCTGATGGTGCGGTGGCAGCCCTTCCAGCGCCGCTCGCGAAGCTTGCAGAGCAGAACGGAGTATGCCGTCGAGATGATGACGAAGGGGAGGAGGAAGCCGCCGAAGAACCTGCTCATTCTCAGGGGCAGTTCGGTCGAGGTCCTGAGAGCCTTGTGGTAGATGCAACAGGAGGCACCGTTCCTGACTTCGATCGTGCGGACCACCAGGTAAGGGATGCTGAAGAACAAAGCCAGGGTCCATGCTCCGATGCACATCAGGGTTTGAAAACGAGGACTTTGGTGGTTTCGGGCCCACACGGGCTTTACTACCATCAGGCAGCGATAAAGGCTGATAACCGTGAGGACGAAGACGCTAGCGAAGCTGGTGAGGTAGCGGACGAAGCTGTGGACCTTGCAAAGCATGAGGCCAAAGGGCCACTGCTGGTACATGATCTCTTGCACGAGGGCAGGGATGCGGCCCACAGAGAAGAGGAAGTCGGCCGCAGCCAGGTTGAGATAGCAGATGGAGGTGAAGGTTTTGTGCTTCTTCCTGGTAACGATGATCCACATGACCAGCCCGTTGCCGAAAACACCCAAAACCAAGGTGATCACGTTGGTGACGATAGCAATGTGGCGCATGACTTCTTCCACCACGGTTACATTACGGAGGCAATAAGAGACGTTCGTGGTTGCCTAAAAAGAATAAGAGGGTAAGATTCAATGTGGGTTCCTATTTTTCTAAATCTCATACTTCTGGAGTGGCGGATGGGTGGGGGAGGCAACGTACAGTCCTGCAGTCACAAAGAACCCCCAAAGGTTTTCCTGCAGCCAATTTCCAACTCAGTTACTAAATCTTGGCCTACTATAAAGGTAAAGGTTCCCCTCGCACATAAGTGCTAGTTGTTCCTGACTCTAGGGGGCGGTGCTCATCTCCGTTTCAAAGCCGAAGAGCCAGCGGCTGTCCGAAGACGTCTCCGTGGTCATGTGGCCGGCATGACTAAATGCCGAAGGCACACGGAATGCTGTTCTCACCAAAGGTGGTTCCTATTTTTCTACTTGCATTTTTATGTGCTTTTGAGCTGCTAGGTTGGCAGAAGCTGGGACAAGTAATGGGAGCTCCCTCCATTAGGCGGCGCTGGGGATTTGAACCGCTGAACTGCTGACCTTTCTGATCGACAAGCTCAGTGTCTTAGCCACTGAGCCACTGTGTTCCTCCTTAACGTATAACCATCGGTTTAAGCAATTGAAGTTACAGTGGCACCGGAAAAAAAATTGTTCCTCGCAGTTGCAACATCTTCACAGCTGTATGATCAAAAATTGGGTGCTTGGCAGCTGGCATTTATGATGGTGCAGTGTCCTGGGGTCATGTCATTGCCATTTATGTCTTTCCCAGACAGCGTCCAACAAGCAAAGTCAACCGGGGGGGGGGGGAGCCAAAGTGACATCACCATGTGATTCACTTAACAACTGCAATGATTGACTTCATAACCATGATTTTAAAAAGGTCATAAAATCGCCTGCAACTCATTTAACAGCCGCCTGGCTTAATAATGAAAATTCTGATTCCAAGAGGGATTGTAAATTGGGGATAACCTGTAAACTTCATTTTTCACGGACTCAATTCAGATCCGATCATATATTTGCAGAAAACAGAGAAACTGCTGCTAGGACAGAAGCTGTGGTTTTTTCCCCCTATGTCACAATTATTGTGGTTTAGCAACCAGTCTGCCAGCATGTCGATAGGATGTGGATTCACAAAGAAGTATGAAAGAGCAAGAGGGAATTTATTCGGAAGAGAACTCTCAGTAAGAGTTGGGGGAAAAAAAACCAGTTGACATTCTTGGAGTGGCATGCCTAGGAAGGGACAAATATACAGCATGATTAAGTTCTCGCTAATTTTTTCTCTAGGGAATAAATCAGGATGTATCAAATAATTCTTTCTAATTCAAATGTTCTAGGAGAACTGTAGTGGTGTGATATCTATGGACATCAGTGGTGGGATTCAGCCAGTTCGCACCTATTTGGGAGAACCAGTTGTTAACTTTCTAAGCAGTTCGGAGAACCGGTTGTTGGAAGAAATTTCCCTTTGTTTTTTCCCCACTTTACAGGGCTAATCCTGTAAGGAAGGCAGGAAGGAAACATTCTGGTGTTGTTCCTAGCCTCATCTTTGTTGCCCTGCTTACAGAAACTGTTTATCTGGTTAACCCTTCTTACATTGTAACAGCCAAGGTGAAGCACCCATTGACATGAGTGATGATGAATTGGCCACACCCACCCAATCACATGATCACCGAGCCCACCTACTCAGCTGGTCATTAAGGCAGAGAACCGGTTGTTAAATTATTTGAATCCCACCACTGACGGACATGGTAGATTTGTGTGGTTGTCCAGCCAAGCGCACCCAGAATACCATACTAGTTCTAACTTCACAGTAAAATTACACTAACAGAATCTTACAAGTTGAAGTGGAATGGTTGCTTTCATGGTGTGGAGACAAGAACTTGGTCCTTAACACCAATAAGACCAAGGAACGTATAGTGGACTATAAAAGGAATAGATCAGACATCCAGCCCTTGGTTATCAATGGAGACCGGGTGGAGCAAGTGGCCAGTTTTAAGTTTCTTAGTGTTGTCATAAAAAAGGGCCCTGACTTGGGACACTCACATTGCAGCACTGGTCAAAAAGGCCCAGCAGATATTAAACTACCGGAGACTTCTCAGAAAATAACAATGGAATGAAAAACTGCTGGTGACCTTCTACCGCTGCACCACGGAGAGTATTTTAACTCATTGCACCTGTGAATGGTTCACTAATTGCACAGTGGTAGATAGGACAGAGCTCCAGAGGGTTAAATGTCATTGCCCAGAGGATCATTGGTTGCCCTCTCCCCTCTTTGGAAGAGCTTTATAGTTCCTGCTGCCTTAAGAAAGTTCAAAACATTCTTAAAGATCCATCTCATCCTGGGCACCCCCCCCCTTTTTTTGCAGTTCTTCCTCCGTCTCCCAAGGTTCTTCCCTCATACCACTACAAGTAAGGCAGTGTTTCTTGGACTTCTGGGTGTTGAAGTCCACACTTTTGAAGCTTACTGAGGTTGAGAAACACTGGTAGGGATAGAACAGGGGTGGGTTTCGACCGATTCGCACCGGTCCCTGCGATCCGGTTGGTCGCCGAACCCGGAAGTAAGTAACTTCCGGGAACGGCGACGCACCCCCCGCGCCCGCGCGCGCCCGCACACCCGCGCCCGCACACCCGCGCCCGCTCCTTACCCGTTTTTTACAAATTCTGCGCTTTCCACGCATGCGCAGAATGCATACAGCGCCTACGTGATCCTCCAGGAGCAGCTGGAGCATCGTGCAGACGCTAGTACGCATGCGTGTGCCGCGTGCATGCATGCGCGTGCTGCGTGCGTGCACGAGGACGCCGCGTGTGTGCGCGAGGACGCCGCCGGCCTTGTTCCAACCGATCCGGTTGGAATGGGGCGAGAAACCCACCCCTGGGATAGAAGGTGGGGTTTTTTTGGGGGGGGGGAGCTGTCCCAGTTGATAAACTGTTTGCAAAGGCAGATCAAAGCTTTCAAAACCTCTCCCCGTGGAGGCCTCCAGCTCGGCCCAGTCACGAAACATTCGTCAGTCAGAAGGGGCTTCTGGCTCATGCATATGGTGCATGGATCACAACTTCTTCCAGGCTCTTCTAGAACACCAAAGAGGCCCCAGGAATGAAGCAATACAGTTGCTTGACTTGTAGAACCTTTATGATTTCACCATGTAACTGTGATGGGAAATTATCCAAGCCTGAAATCCTCCGTGCAAGATACCGGATCTAAACTAACATTCAGGTGCTGCTTTTCACATAATGAGACTAATATTAAAAGCAGACTATTTCTTATAGCAAAAGGGCTCAGTGGCTAAGATGCTGAGCTTATCAACCAGAAAGATCGGCATTTTGGGGGGTTCGAATCCCTAGTGCCGCGTAACGAAGTGAGCTTCCGTTACTTGTCCCAGTTTCTGCCAACTTAGCAGTTCGAAAGCACGTAAAAATGCAAGTAGAAAAATAGGAACCACCTTTGTATGGAAGGTAACAGTGTTCCGTGCGCCTTCGGCATTTAGTCATGCCGGCCACATGATACGGAGACATCTTCGGACAGCGCTGGCTCTTCGGCTTTGAAACAGAGATGAGCACCACCCTCTAGAGTCGGGAACGACCAGCACATATGTGCGAAGGGAACTTTTATCTTATTTCTTAAAGCAGCTTTTTCCTAACTCTGCAGAGTGGAGGTGCTCTAAACGTTAGCCGCTATAACCCCCCCCCCGCCTTATTTTTAATCCCTTCAATTTTGGGATGAAAGATTATTAAGGAGTTGAAGTCCACCCGCTTACTAGAAGAACAACTGATAAAGCCGTTCTCCATTCTCACCCTCAACTTACCCTTTTTCTGAGAGTAGGGAGGCCACAAGTTGTAACTTAAGGGCTGCAAAGTTTCAACACCCAAGATTGCAACAGAGGAGTGGTTTGAAAAGTGGTTCTTTTTAAAGATTGCTTTGCTTCCTCTGGGCTTGGAGAGGTGTTTTAAGGGGCAAAAGGGGGGTAGGGTGCTTTAAGCCTTGAGAATATTCAGAGCGTCTACCGGATCCTTAAAAACCTCGAATCTCCACCTCCTGAGGGATCTCACTGGTCCCCATTGGGAGCAAAGAAAGCCACGTGCTTCTGCTTTGCAATCGAATCTGTTTCCTTCACTAACTTCTGGGAAAACATAAGATCTTCTGCATCCCACCCTCCACCACCCCCAATCCAACTATCTTTCTAAAACAATGAATTGGGCCATGCCCATTTCTTTTTTAAGTTTTTCAGATTTTTCTTTCAAGGTAAAGAAGAAATGGCAACCAGAAACTCCATTCATGAATGCTCGGAAATGGAATGATTAAGCTTTAGGGAGAGAAGAAATGACCCAGTGGTCGGTTGCTGGGGGTTCCCAGGGGTTTGAGAGAACCTCTAGCTAAGATTCTGTGCAGTTCAGAGAACCCCCAAATCCCACTCCTGGCTGGCCCCACCCACCCTGCATCTCCCAGGAGTCCCCATGCGACCCGTTTTGGATGCAAGTAAGTGTGGGGCGCACATGGAGGCTCAGGAAGGGTGAAAAACGGGCCTACTGGAAATTCAGGAAACTCCAGAAGGCCTCCGGACCCTGGGGAAGCCGTTTTCGCCCTCCCGGAGTCTGGAGGAAAGCCTCTGGAGCCTGGAGAGGGCAAAAACACCCCTCCCTGCCATGGTGCAGGATACCAACTAGGCCATGCCCTCTATGGCCACGCCCACCCAGCAGAGAGCTCCTTGCTGAAATTTTTGAAGCCCGCCCACCTCTGAAATGACCGTCTATGAAGAAAGGGGATTCTCGGGGGAAATAATCATCTGGGAAAGAGGGGGTAAAAAAAGGAGAATAACGTTGCAGCGAGATAGATGATTTCGCAAAGGTTCGGCGAGGCGGTGGAGCCCTTGCAAAATCTGCCTGCCTGATTGAGAGAGGACAATCACGAATAGTCATCTAGCCACTGCATTAGCAACGATACCAGTTTACCAGGCCAGCCTCCAGTTATTTCAAAAAAATGATAACGATTCTGGGAGGGATGCATCTTACTGTTTAGTCTAAGCCAGTGTTTCTCAACCTTGGCAACTTGAAGATGTCTGGACTTCAACTCCCAGAATTCCCCAGCCAGCATTCGCTGGCTGGGGAATTCTGAGAGTTGAAGTCCGGACATCTTCAAGTTGCCAAGGTTGAGAAACACTGGTCTAAGCTCAATGAGCGTGCAAGGAGCACACTCAAGGCCTCCCCCCTGAGACTCTGTGGCCACCTGTCTGCCCCTGCCTTGCTCACCATTTGAAGATTCACCGTGCCTTCCACGGGGAGGCTTCACCTAAGGAGGTCTGGACGTTCTGCTTCTCCGACGCATTCTAAACGGAAGGGCAGGAAGTTACTGGAGAACCTGATTGCAAGAGCCTTCTTTGCAAAATCACAGGGAGCGCTGAACACCCGAGGGCTCGTTTTGCAAGAAAACACTTGCAGGGCAAATACCCAGGAAACATCCAAGGGAAGGCGCTTTTGGGTGACTTTCAGACAACAGAAGAGAGGCCCCGGTTGAAATAGGAGCAACTGGGTGATGGGTTGTGCCTGGTGTGGAAGACAATAGCAACCGATGCTGTGGTGGTTAGATGCCAGATGTCCAGGTGCAAATTGCTACTAAACATTGGAGCTGGTTGGGTGTTTTCGGACCAGATGCTATTTAAGAATGCATTCAATTAACCCAACAGTCTTGTGAGGATAAAAGAAGAGGAAGGAAGGAAGGAAGGAAGGAAGGAAGGAAGGAAGGAAGGAAGGAAGGAAGGAAGGAAGGAAGGAAGGGGAAATGAATGGAGAGGAGAGGAAGCAATAGGAGAGGAAAGGAGCCGGGGGGAGAGGGGAGGAGAGGAGAGAGAAGGAAGGAAGGAAGGATGGGTGGGTGGAAAGAAAGAAAGAAAGAAAGAAAGAAAGAAAGAAAGAAAGAAAGAAAGAAAGAAAATAATGGGAGGAGAGGAAGCAAGAGGAGACGGAGAGAAGGAAGGAAGAAAGGAGAAATGAATGGAGAGGAGAGGAAGCAACAGGAGAGGAAAGGAGAGGAGGAGAGAAGAGAAGAAGAAGGAAAGAAGAAAAGAAGGAAAGAAGGAAGGAAAGAAAAAAGAAAAGAGAAAAGAACAGAGGAGAGGAAGCAAGAGGAGAGGAAGAGGGGGAGAGAAAGAAGGAAGGAGAAATGAATGGAGAGGAGAGGAAGCAGAAAGAGAGGAGAGGTGAGAGAAAAAAGGAAGGAAGGAAGGAAGGAAGGAAAGAAGGAATGAAAGAAAGAAAGAAAGAAAGAAAGAAAGAAAGAAAGAAAGAAGAAAATAATGGAGAAATGAGGAAGCGAGAGGAGAGGGAGAGGGGAGGGGAGAGAAGGAAGGAAGCAGGGAGAAATGAATGGAGAGGAGAGGAAGCAAAAGGAGAAGAGAGGAGAGAGAAGAAAAGGAAGGAAGGAAAGAAAGAATGAAAGAAAGAAAGAAAGAAAGAAAGAAAGAAAGAAAGAAAGAAAGGAGAAAAGAATGGAGAGGAGAGGAAGCGAGAGGAGATGGAGAGGGGAGGAGAGAGAAGGAAGGAAGGAAGGCTTAATCAGGCATGATTACTGACACGATACAACTATAAGACGGATGACAGGCCCAATTCACTTTTGGGGAGCTCTGTGCCCTGGGAGGAAAGGTGGCCACTAGGTGAGAGCACAGAATAGTTCTCCTGTTCTTCTCTTTTGAATAATTGCCTAGAAAAGGCTACTTCCGCTTGGGGCCGCGGGTCCGAGGAGCGAACTCTGCTGCAACAACATTAGGAACAAGTTCCAGGGGTGCACAGGGGAAACGACCCCACCCGGACAATAAGCGCTGCAATTACCTCCTTGTCGCCATCTATGTGAGTCACCCTCTTTGGTTGTGTCAATGACAGGGCTGTGCTATCGTTGCCCAGCCTGGTCCCTCGACTGATGCCCCTGAAAATCCCTTTTCATTTCCTGCCAGGTTTGCATGCTGCTTGGCGCAAAAGCCTAGCAACATATTGCATCTCCGTGCCATCTCTGAGGTTTGCATTCATCTATCAATGCCTCTCCGAAGCATCATTGCCAGTGACAGGTGGAGACCTTTCTATTCCACCCCCCCAGGCTTTATTTTAATGTTCAACTTTAAATTGAATCCGAATGGTCTCTTGGTCTCTGGATTTCGAAGGGTTGACCCCCGACTGCTGCCTTCCTCGGAGAGCCTCTTTATTTCTTTCGTCGATTTGATTTGATTGCATCTGGTTTTAATTCGAATGATATTACATGGAAATTCAATTGGATTCACAGACCAGAAAGCTTACGATATCAAACAAATATCTTCACAATATTTTGTGTTTGTGTGTGTGTCTTGGATCAGGCAAGGAGTGGACGGAGGTTTTGAAGGAAGGAAAATTTGAGCAAAGTGAATATCGGGGTTTTTATTAAGAAAAAAAGGGGGAGATGATTGTATACAGACACGCAGGAAAGAATCATAAGAGGTTCAGGATGTAATGAGGGAAAAGCATTTATCCTGGGGTTTATCCCGCTGGCTGCGTGGCCTGGTTCATTTTTCATTCTGTGGAGCCTGAAATGAGAGAGACAGAGAGAGAAAAAGAGAGAAACATCTGAAGGAAATCCTAAAATGGAATCCATGAAAAGCCTCTTTCTCGTCGTCGTCCCCCCCAAAAAAAACACACACACAACCTTTTTCTTGTGTCCTCTTGCTTTGAAGGCAGAAATACATTTTTAAAGCATTGGAAGGGAATGGGAGGTCTGCGAAGACAGCAGAATATAGAGGTAGTCCTTGTTTAGTGACTGTTTTACCTCATGACAGCAATGAGAAAGCAACGTAGTGACCAATCCTTGTATTTTAAAACCTTCACCGAACTGTAAAACAAATAACAGCAAAGTAAAATCATGAGGACAATTGCAGTTTCATTAGTGACCACAGGACTTAACAGCCACATTGCTAGTCCCAATTACGGTTGCTAAGTGAGGACTACTTGTATAGCTAAGGGCCTCATACCAACTTATAAAAATAATAAAGGCGGGATTCTAATAAATAAACAAACATATAAATGATTGAAGATGTGTGGACTTCAACTCCCAGAATTCCCCATGGCTGGCAAGGAATTCTGGGAGTTGAAGGATTCTAATAAGCAAAGAAACATATAAATGATTGAAGATGTGTGGACTTCAACTCCCAGAATTCCCCACGGCTGGCAAGGAATTCTGGGAGTTGAAGGATTCTAATAAGCAAAGAAACATATAAATGATTGAAGATGTGTGGACTTCAACTCCCAGAATTCCCCACGGCTGGCAAGGAATTCTGGGAGTTGAAGGATTCTAATAAGCAAAGAAACATATAAATGATTGAAGATGTGTGGACTTCAACTCCCAGAATTCCCCACGGCTGGCAAGGAATTCTGGGAGTTGAAGGATTCTAATAAGCAAAGAAACATATAAATGATTGAAGATGTGTGGACTTCAACTCCCAGAATTCCCTACGGCTGGCAAGGAATTCTGGGAGTTGAAGTCCACACGTCTTCAAGTGTGCCAAGCTTGAAAAACACAGGAGAAAGACACCAGGCGATAAAAATGCACCTCTCACCACAATTTCTGGACTTCTGTCTTTTCTATTTCGATCAATCTTAACACAGAACAAGGCGATCTGGAGGAAAGGAATGAAAGCAGAATCAGTTCTGAAATCAGTGCCGTTGTCACCCCAGTTTTTGCAAGGGTTTTTATTTGGCATCCTGCCCTCTTTGGGAAATTAGAAGCAATGGTAGCTCCTGTACAATAGAACCAATGGTGGGTTCCTACCGGTTCGGCCCGGTTCGTCCGAACCGGTAGTGGTATGGCGGCTTGGGTTGCTGGAACCGGCAATGACCCAGGTCTGCCACACCCTCAAACTGGTTCCCCAGTCTCTTTTGCCATCTCCGGCATTTTTCTGTGCATGCGCAGAACAGTTTTTAGTCAACTGCGCATGTGCAGCAATGCATGGCGCACGCACAAAGGGAGCACAGCATGCACAAAACACCCTCTCAGCAAACCGGTAGTAAACCAGTTAGGAACCCACCACTGAATAGAACCCCACCTGAATAACAGGGCCAACATCTGCTAAGAAGTGGCAAACAAGATGGAGAATGGATGAATTTGAAGCTCCAATCCTGCAGGGGTTTGGGGAGGGTTTGGGGAGAACCTCTAGCTAAGATTCTGTGCAGTTCAGAGAATGCCCAAATCCCACTCCTGGCTGGCCCCACCCACTATGCCCCTCCCTTCCCAGGAGTCTTCACGCGGCTGTTTAAGTGCAGGGTGAGCACAGAAGCTCGGGGAGGCTGAAAAACAGGCCTACTGAAGTTCAGGAAGGTGGGGAATGGGGGCCTGTTTCCAGCCTCCGGAGGTCCTCCAGAGCCTGGGGAGGCAGTTTTCACCTTCCTGGAGGCTCGAGGAAAGCCTCCGGAGCCCAGGGAGGGCAACAACCCACCCACCCACTCACCACGGCCGTGGTGCAGGAGGCCGATTAGGCCATGCCCACCATGGCCACGCCCGCCCAGCAACTGGGTAGAGAACCCCTTGCTAAAATGTTTGAAGCCCACCCCTGCTCCAATATACGACTTACTGGAGAAGTAGTAAAGAACGGCTATCAAGATTAAAATGGATACAAGCGTTCCAAGAAGAATTGCAGCCAGCTGAGTATTTTCCTGTTTCCTCTCTGTGCAGGAAAGACAAACAAAGATGATTAAGGGAATGGAGGCTAAAACATATGAAGAGCAGTTGCAGGAACTGGGCATGTCTAGTTTAATGAATAGAAGGACTAGGGGAGACATGATAGCAGTGTTCCGATATCTCGGGGGTTGCCACAAAGAAGAGAAAGTCTGAACTATTCTCCAAAGCACCTGAAGGCAGAACAAGAAGCAATGGGTGGAGAGAAGCAACTTAGAACAAGAAGCAATGGGTGGAGAGAAGCAACTTAGAACTAAGGAGGAATTTCCTGACAATGAGTACAATTAATCAGTGGAACAATTTGTTTCCAGAAGTTGTGGATGCATGCCACGTCTGGCATGCATGCCATTGGTTCACCATCAGGGGTATAGGGGTTTGAGCAGGGAGTTGGACTAGAAGACCTCCAAGGTCCCTTCCGGCTCTATTCTGATGGAAGGGTGCAATGGGACAATTAACTCTGCCCTCTGAACTCGGGTAGGATGAGTGGAACCTGTATCATAACACATCATCTTGACTCCCTTTGGGTGACAGGGTTCTTCCCATGAAGCCGTGGGTGTCCCAAGATCCCCCACCAAGCCCAACCTCCATTCCTTGCTAAGTCAAGAAGTACCACTATAGTACAGTGTGGATTACAAAGTCATTACAGGACAGGGCTTACTCGCCTTTTATGGCTGGAATAGACAAAGTCTTCAAATTGGAGAATCCGAAAGGATTTATTCCTCTGCAGTTGACTATGTGGGAATTTAATGTATTTCCAAAGAGATACAAGGAACTGATGCGGATATTGCCTTTAGTGGTGGTTATGATCTTTACGTTGTCCGAGATGGTTTTCCTGGTTAAAAGTTGATGGTTCACGTACCATTGGATCTCTGGTGGGGGCCAAGAATGGAAGGCACAAGAACAAATGGTTCTGGTGGAGTTCTGGTCATACTTACAAATTTGGATGACCCTGAGCTGAGGACTATCTGGAAGAAGGCAAAACAAAGACACATTTTCTCTGGGTAAAAGAAGGAAGGTTCATAATTCTCAGCTGGGTGTCCATTGCCTCCAACAGGAGGAAGCAAAGTCATATTGTATAGTAAGATCTGACAATGGCACAAGGTATCACCTCTGGACCAGTAGTGGCATTCAAATTTTTTTAACTACTGGTTCTATGGGTGTGGCTTGATGGATGTGGCAGGAAAAAGGATACTGCAAAATCTCCATTCCCTCCCCATTCCAGGGGAAGGATACTGCAAAATCTCCCTTCCCTCCCTACTCCAGCGGAAGGATACTGTAAAATCTCCATTCGCTCCCCACTCCAGGAGAAGGATACTGCAAAATCTCCATTCCTTCCCCACTCCAGGGGAAGGATATTGTAAAATCTCCATTCCCTCCCCACTCCAGGAGAAGGATACTGCAAAATCTCCATTCCCTCCCTACTCCAGGGAAAGGATACTGCAAAATCTCCATTCCCTCCCCACTCCAGGAGAAGAATACTGCAAAATCTCCATTCCCTCCCTACTCCAGGGAAAGGATACTGCAAAATCTCCATTCCTTCCCCACTCCAGGGGAAGGATACTGTAAAATCTCCATTCCTTCCCCACTCCAGGGGAAGGATACTGCAAAATCTCCATTCCTTCCCCACTCCAGGGGAAAGTTACTGCAAAATCCCCATTTCTTCCCAATCAGCTGGGATTCAGGAGGCAGCAAATAGATGGGGGTGGGGCCAGCCAGAGGTTGTATTTGCCGGTTCTCTGAACTACTCAAAATTTCCGCTACCGGTTTGTGAGAACCAGTTAGAACTGGCCGAATACCATCTCTGACACATAGGTTTTGTTTCGTCAACCTCTATTATTTCATCAGTATTTCTCAACCGTGTCCACTTTAAGATGTGTGGACTTCAATTCCCAGAATCCCCCAGCCAGCCATGTTCAACTTGATTTATGATGGCACTGATGAAAATTCCAATTGTGGTCAAAAGTCGGGGTCTGCCTACAAGACAGATCTCGTCTCCTCTCCCTCCTCGTGCTTGGATGAGTAGGAGGGACTGGGAATACAGGTAGTCCTCGGCTGATGATCACAATGCAGCACAAAACGTATGTGAGACATGCGGTAAATGAATTTTGTCCCTTTTTATTAACTTTCTTGCCACCGCTGTTACACAAATCATTGCAGTTTGTTACATTAGTGGATTCCCCATGGACTTTGCTTGTCAGAAGCTCGCAAAAGGGGATCACAGGACCCCGGGACACTGCAACCATCATAAATATGAATCAGTTGCCAGGTGCCTCAATTTTGATCACGTAACCGCGAGGATGTGGCAATGGCGGTAAGCACTCCTCCGAATTCCATCTACCAGTCAGTGTCGACTGGCGACTACGCGGAGGAGAGCCTTCTCGGTAGTAGCTCCGACCCTTTGGAACGATCTCCCCGTGGAGATCCGTACCCTCACCACCCTCCAGACCTTCCGCACAGCCCTTAAGATCTGGCTATCCCGTCAGGCCTGGGGTTAGATTGTAATCCGTCCCCTCCCGAATGATGAATGTTGTGTTCTATTTTTAATTATGTATTGTTTTATGTCTCACTGTTTGTATTCCCCTCCCCATGAATTGTAAGCTGCCCTGAGTCCCCCCAGGGAAAAGGGCGGCCTATAAATAAACTTTCCAATTCCAGTCCAATTCCAATTCCACTCAAAATGGTCATCAGTCACTTTTTTCAGTATCGCTGTAACTTTGAATGGTCCAGTGGGTGGGATTCAAATAATTTAACAACCAGTTCTCTGACCTAATGACCAGCTAAGTAGGCGGGGCTCAGTGGTCACGTGACTGGGTGGGCGTGGCCAATTCAACGTCACACACGTCGATGGGTGCTTCGCCTTAGCTGTGACAATGTAATGAGGGTTAACCGGAGAGGCAGTTTCTGTAAGCAGGGCAATCAAAATTAGGCTAGAAACAACACCAGAATGTTTCCTTCCTGCCTTCCTTACAGGATTAGCCCTGTAAAGTGGGGAAAAACAAAAGGAGATTTCTTCCAACAACCGGTTCCCCGAACTGCTTAGAAAGTTACCAACCGGTTCTCCCGGATAGGTGCGAACCGGCTGAATCCCACCACTGAAACAGTCATTAAATGAACTGTCGTAAGGTTGCATCTCTTAACCAAGATGCATAGAGCTTCCGTGGCAAAGCCCAAGGCAAAGAGTTAGATGAGAGAGCTACTCACATGCCATATTAAGTTGGATGGCGTTATGTATGCTTTTCGTTATGCCGGGGTAGTTTACATTACAAGTGAGGATTAAGCCTTCGTTAACTAACGAGGGTACGAAGCTGAGGTTGGTTCCGTAGTTCCAGGTCCAGCTGCTCTTCTGGCTGGCCCAGTCAGAAATATTCCAATGGTTTGATTTGAGTGACCAGAGGATTTTAGGCTTGGGTTTCAAGCAACAATTTGATGCCACACAGCTCAGGCTGATGATTTCCCCCCAGATGATGGAAGGCGGTTTCAAAATATCCGGTTTCTTTATACCTAAGCAAGAAAAAAGTTGATGGAAGGCCTTTTGGTGGCACCGTTCTTCCTCCAGTTGCCTTTTTTAAGTGAAGTTTTTTTTTCCATTTTCATAACATATACATGTATACTATTACATAACTAACATCACATTGTATTATTAAATGTTTACCAACAACTCCCAAAAGCCAATTACTGGCTCTTCTGCTCTCCAAACACATTTGTACCTTATCTATCACTTTCTTCTCCCTCTCTTCTCCTCCTCCCTACCTCCTTTCTGGTATTGGACCTGGGTACTTGAGAGACCGCCTGCTGCCAATTACCTCCCAAAGACCCATTAGATCGCACAGGGTCTGCCTCCTCCGGGTTCCATCCACCAGCCAATGCCATCTGGCTATGACCCGGAGGAGGGCCTTCTCTGTTGCAGCTCCGGCCCTTTGGAACGAACTCCCCGTGGAGATTCGAAACCCTCACCTCTCTCCCGGCTTTCTGAAAAGCCGTTAAAACCTGGCTGTGTCGGCAGGCCTGGGGTTGATGAGCTCCCTTCCCCTCTTGACAGGTGTGGTTGTTGGTCATTTTAAATGTCTGTTGTATTTGTATGTTCCCCTTCCCTTTTGAGTTGTTCGCCGCCCTGAGTCCCTTTAGGGAATAGGGCGGCATATAAATAAAATAAAACTTAAACTTAAACTTCTTCCCTCTGTCGTCCTTCTCTTCTCTACTTCCCCTTCCTCGCTCCTTTTCCTCTCTCTCCTTTCCACTCCTCCTTTCTCTCCTCCTCTTCTTCCCCTTGCCCTCTCTCCTATCCCTCTCTTCTGCCCTCTCTCTCCTCTACTTCCCTCTCTTCCTCCCTTACCTCTCTCCTCTACTTCCCACTCTTCATCTCATTTACTTGGTGTATTTCAGCTTCTGAGCAAGCTCCATTTTATGTTGATGGTATTTATAATTTCTTTTCAATATACATATTTTAACCTGCATTCTCCTCCTTTAAAAAAAAAAAAAAGAACAAAAAAGTATACATATATAGTTATTGTGCTTTTAAACCGCCCCCCTCCCCGCCTAATTTTGGTCGAGATGTAGACCTGATTACAATTCCAAACTATTCCCATCATTATCTTTATATAATTATACATCTTTACCAGTGGTGGGATTCAGCCAGTTCGCATCTATTCAGGAGAACCGGTTGTTAACTTTCTAAGCAGTTCACAGAACTGGTTGTTGGAAGAAATCTCATTTTGTTTTTTTCCCACTTTTAGGGGGCTAATCCTGTAAGGAAGGCAGGAAGGAGACATTCTGGTGTTGTTTCTAGCCTAATCTTTATTGCCCTGTTTACAGAAACTGCCTCTCCGGTTAACCCTTATTACATTGTAACAATTATGGCAAAGCACCCATCTACCTGAGTGACATTGAGTTGGCCACGCCCACCCAGTCACATGACCACCGAGCCCCACCTACCTAGCTTGTCATTAGGGCAGAGAACTGCTTATCAATTTATTTGAATCCCACCACTGATCCTTACATGCCCCCAGCTGCCTTTCTCAGCCCAGCCCATTCTGTAACGGGGTATGTCTAGTTTAATGAAAAGAATGTCAGAGTGTGCATGGCGTGGCTACTATTTTGAGACAACCCAGGAGCAAAATACAATACAGAGGTTTGCCTTTTTAACAGTGGTTCATATACAAGACTTACACATACATACATACATACACGTCTCAGGCCAATACTAGGCAAGCCATCAACCTTCAACTCTAAATGGAGAACTACAATGGAGATAGATACATGAGGAGAGAGATACACGAGGAGAGAGGTATGCCCTCTCGTGGCCTCCTTTATATAGACGGCGTCTTAAAGTGGCAATGCCTCTGCTGACTCATCCTCATTTCATCATCTTCAGTTACAGCCTTACATTGGCTGGTCAGCTTTAAATAATCACTGACAAAGAAGGACTAGGGAGGTGACAGGGTAGCAGCTTTCCAACATCTAAGGAGCTACCACAAAGAAGAGTGAGGCCAACCTAGTCTCCAAAGTACCAGAAGGCAGGAGAAGAAGCAACGGATGGAAACTAATCAAGAAGAGAAGCAACCTAGAACTAAGGAGAAACTTCCCGACAGTTGGTACAATCCATCAATGAAACGGCTTGCCTTCAGAAGTTTGGGGTGCTCCATCACTGGAGGTTTTTTAAGCTGAGATTGGACCACCATTGGCCTGAAATGGTATAGGGTCTCCTACTTGAGCAGAGGGTAGGACTGCAAGACCTCCAAGGTCTCTTCTTATTCTGCTATTCTGTCTATTGTGGCTTCATTTGCAAACGTCTTACTGTTGTGGCCTGTCAGCTGCCAGCCCCTCCAGCAGCCAAATCAGAGGAGGAGAAGGTGTGGGGGTCAGGGTTAGCGTCAAGGCAACCTGAGAACTCCGAGAAAGAAAAGGGTATGGAGCTGGCAGAGAGAGAGAGAGACAGAGAGAGACAGAGAGAGAGAGACAGAGATAGATAGAGAGAGAGAGACAGAGAGAGACAGAAAGACAGAGAGACAGAGAGAGAAAGACAGAGAGAGAGAGAGAGAGAGAGAGAGAGAGAGAGAGAGAGAGAGAGAGAGAGAGAGAGAGGCAGAGCCTGGGCTGTCTGTCATCCCTCAGATGGAGAGTCAACAGCCCCCAGGTCTGGAGGTGGCTGATGAGGAAGAGGGAGGAACAGCTGGGTCCAGTTCCTGATGCACAGATGCGCAGAAGGCAGAGGAGAGGAGAGCAGTGGAAATCTATGGGCCGATCTTTGGGATGGAAGAGCCACTGCTTCTAGTGAAGTTTTTGTGGATCGACGGAAGGACGAGACGGGAGCTATCCCTGCTTGGCAGCTCTGTTTAAATAGCTGTCAAGCAGGGAGGGTGCTGAATCGCCTGTAAATAGTTATAAACCTGTGTTCTGGAAGTCCTGGCTCCCATCCCATCCTCGTCGCCAGTTTTGTGGATCGAGGAAGGACGAGACGGGAGCCAGGACTTCCAGAACACAGGTTTATTCAATAGATAACTATTTACAGGCAATTCAGCACCCTCCCTGCTTGACAGCTATTTAAACAGAGATGCCAAGCAGAGATAGCCAATGAGCGCGCCCCTAGCAGCTAGCAACAAGCGACGCTGTGCCTCAGCCAATCAGGGTGCCGCCTGCTTGTTGCTAGCCGCCAGGTTGTAAGTCGAGGACTTTCCAAGTCTCAACACCAAGGGACTTTCCAAGTCCTCAACACCAAGTTCCAGTGTAGCTCTGGGGATAAAAGGCAGAGGGCGGAGATGAATAGATGTGGCAGAAAACCATTTACCTCCCAGCTGGCTGGACTTGCTAACCTGCGGTGAGAGAGAAACTATTTGCTGGGGCTGCCGGCGCTCCTAATAAAGGAATCTTTGAGTTCACTTCCGAGGATTTGACATGCGTGGGGAGCTGGGTCAGAACACATACTGTATCTGGGCAACAAGGATCCTGGCTTGTCCATGACTCTCCAACGTTTCCCCACCCTGTTCTAGAGGGGTGGGTTTCTCGCCCCGTTCCAACCAGTTCGGTTGGAACGGGGCTGGCGGCGTCCTCGTGCACGCGTGTATGCGTCCTGCGCATGCGTGGAAGCGCAGAACTCGTCAAAACCGGGTAAGAAACGCGGGCGGGCAGGTGGACCCTTCGGCGTTCCCGGAAGTTACTTACTTCTGGGTTCGCCGACCAACCGGTTCGCGGGGACCGCCGCGAACCGCCTGAAACCCACCCCTGCTGTTCTAAAGTAAAGGCCTCAAAAACGTCAAGGAAGAAGGGAAGGAAAAACTCAAGAACTGCCTACCTGTCACCACAATTTGGGGGTTTGTGGGATGTAGTGTACTAGAAGATTGAAACTCATGCATAAATCCTGGCCCTTTATAAATGGTCAAGTAGTACTTTCCCGAGTCCACATGCCTGGCATTTGCAATGCTGAAGGAGCACTCGCCGTTTACAGGATCCCCAATCAGCTTAAAATCGGTAATTTCAGCTTTCTGCCTTAAGTCGTTGGTGACCATCAGATCGCCTCGCACCCACTTGTTGATCCACGCCAAATAGTAACGTTTGTAGACATTCTTGAACCAATAGACGTAAAATGGTGCTCGGCTTTTGGAGTACTGATCCGGAACGGTGAAGGTGCAGGGGCACGTCAGTGCAATGGTTTACTTCCACAAAGACTTTCTCAGCCACGGAAATTGAATAGCCAGGACTGATGGTCAGACTACCTGGTGGGAGGAGAGGAAAAATGTAACTGGCAAGGCCAGAGGTGGGTTCCTACCAGTTCGCACCTATTCAGTAGAACCGGTTTGTCAAATCTACCGAACCGGTTAGAAGAGGTTCCACCAGTGGACCCGGAAAGCAGGCCACACCTACAGAAGAGGTTCCAAAATTGTTTGAACCCCACCACTGGTCCTTGGATATGATTATTCTACACTATCATGCTCATATTTATAAAACTCAGTGCCTCTGTGAAAGGTAAGGATGACTACTGCGTTTGTGGTGCAATCAGAACATTGCGTGTGTTGAAGTTGTTTTAATGCAAACCAAAGATGCCTTTTAAAAAAGAAGTTGACATCCTATTCTTATGAATGCCAGTGCTGTGTGTGAGGTAATTTAAGGTGGTTCTGACAAGTGTCGTCGGCATCTTCATATCCGGTCTCATGGGCGGCAAGCCACTCCCATCCGGTCACATGGGAGGCAAGCCACTCCCACAAAAGAGGCCACACCCACAGAGTAGGTTCGAACAATTTTTGAAACCCACCACTGGGCAAGGCCCAGCTGAACCTATTACTCCCACCCACCCCTCAAAGCTTTTATTCAGAGTTGGTCTGTTCAAGTTACTCCTTTGAAAAGCATCATCCAATCAGTTCCGTGCAGCAGTGCAAGCAGCAATTAAGGAGACACTTCTGAACAGTGAGGACAATGAACCAGTGGAACAGCTTGCCTCCAGAAATCCTTCCTCCTCATCTTTTAACTACGGTTTTACCTTGATTGGAAATTACTTCGATGGGCCTCGTGATGCTATCTCTCCAGCTTTGCTCTACTGGTACAAGGGGTAGCTGGAGATTTGACTCGTGCTACTTTTGACTCAGTGGTGGGTTTCAAAATTTTTTAGAACTTCTTCTCTAGGTGTGGTATAACCAGGCCACGCGCCCACTTTGCCATGAAGGGAGACATTAGAATAGCAGTTAGACTTATATACCGCTTCATAGGGCTTTCATCCCTCTCTAAGCGGTTTTACAGAGTCAGCATATCGCCCCCAACAATCCGGGTCCTCATTTTACCCACCTCAGAAGGATGGAAGGCTGAGTCAACCTTGAGCCGGTGAGATTTGAACCGCCGAACTGCAACTAGCAGTCGGCTGCAGTACTGCACTCTAACCACTGCGCCACCTCGGCTCTTAAGAAAACCACTTCAGATTATACGGCATATTTCTGTGCGTCACTCGTTACCTCGATAAAGCAGGAAAAGGTTCAGGGAGGTTAGTAAAAAGGAAGCCATTCCCTGGAACTTAGAAGAAATCTCTGTAAGATCCAGCTGGTCTCCGCTTTGACCATCTTCTTATTGCAGAATTATTTCCAGAGATCTACCAGAATAAGAAATTGGAAAACGTTGTTGGATATTGTTGTGGCAACCATCAAAAGTCCTATTCACATAATATATATATATTTTTAAGAAAAACCCTTCATATCCTCATTCAACTCATCTAGTAAGATAATCTGGTTCCACCACAAAACCGCGGATGACAAAATCGCGGTCGACGAAAGCGCGTATGTGATGTCATCACAGCGCGACGAAAAAGATCGAAAAATGTAAAAATAAAGCTAAAACCTTACCCTAACCCCCCCAAACCTAACCCTAAACCTAACCCTAAACCTAACCCTTAACCTAACCCTAAACCTAACCCTTAACTTAACGAAAAACCTAACGCTAACCCTTAACCTAACGCTAAACATAACGCTAACGCTCTAAACCTAACCCTAACCCTTAACCTAACCCTTACCTTTATGTGAATCGGCTTGCTGTAATTTAATTTTTATTTCAATTTTTCGATCTTTTTCGTCGCGTTGTGATGACGTCACATACACGATTTCATCGACCGCACTTTTGTGGAACGCGGTTTTGACGGGTCACAAGATAATCTAGTCCCAAAGATGCTGTTTTTCCAAGAGGCATCTCCTTTGAAGATGTTTCACTTCTCATCCAAGAAGCTTCTTCAGCTCTGACTGGATGATTGTATCCCTCCCCCTCTGTTCCCGACTCTAGAGGGCGGTGCTCATCTCCGTTTCAAAGCCAAGGAGCCAGCGCTGTCCCCGTGGTTATGGGGCCAGCATGACTAAAATGCTGAAGGCGCATGTAACACTGTTACCTCCCCACCAAAGGTGGTCCCTATTTTCCTACTTGCATTTTTTTTAGATTGGCAGATTTGCATTTTTTTAGATTGGCAGAAGCTAGGACAAGTAATGGGAGCTCACTCCATTACAAAGCGCTAGGGATTTGAACCGCCGAACTGCCGACCTTTCTGATCGACAAGCCCAGCATCTTAGCCACCGAGCCACCACATCTCTCTTCTGTTGAACAGAGGGCTATGCAGTTATGACACAGATGGCCTCTTTAACCCTGCTTTCAAACCAGCTGTCTGCAAGGAGTATAAATCCTTCCATTCCCCACCATCCAGTCAGAGCTGAGGAAGCTTCTTGGATGAGAAGGGAAACGTCTTCAAAGAAAAAACAGAAAGTCCACTTGCCTCTTGAAAAAAAGCACCTTTGGGACAACCATGACCTGGATGACTTGAGAATCTCCATAAAGGGAACCGAGCATTTTCCGGGGTCAATTGGAGCAAATCACCTTTGCACAGCCTTAATCTAGCTATATATTACTGAAATTATCCTTGTGTTTATCTGTTTATACCCTAAAGTTAGCCGAAATGCCACTTCAGACTGCAACAATTTTTGTATCAAGGGACCTCTCAGATGGGTTGAGTGACTGGCCCCAATTCATCCAGTCACTTTTTCATGCTTACAGTGCAGTGGTGGGATTCAAATAATTTAACAACCGGTTCTCTGCCCTAATGACCATCTGGGTAGGTGGGGCTCGGTGGTCATGTGACTGGGTGGGCATGGCCAACTCAACATCACTCAGGTCGATGGGCGCTTCAGCTTAGCTGTGACAATGTAGTAAGGATTAACCGGAGAGGCAGTTTCTATAAGCAGGTCAATAAAGATTAGGCTAGAAACAACACCAGAATGTTTCCTTCCTGCCTTCCTTACAGGATTAGCCCTGGAAAGTGGGGAAAAAACAAAAGGAGATTTCTTCCAACAACCAGTTCTCTGAACTACTTAGAAAGTTACCAATCAGTTCTCCCGAATAGGTACGAACTGGCTGAATCCCACCACTGATAAGGATGTATAATTATATAAAGATAATGATGGGAATAGCTTGGAATTGTAATCAGGTCTACATCTCGACCAAAATTAGGCTGGGGGGGGTGGGGGTTAAAAGCACAATGCAACTATATTACAACACTATATATGTATACTTTTTGTTTTGTTTTTAAAAAAAGGAGAATACAGGTTAAAATATGTATATTGAAAAGGAATTATAAATACCATCAACATAAAATGGAGCTTGCTCAGAAGCTGAAATACACCAAGTAAATGAGATGAAGAGTGGGAAGTAGAGGAGAGAGGTAAGGGAGGAAGAGAGGGAAGTAGAGGAGAGAGAGGGCAGAAGAGAGGGATAGGAGAGAGGGCAAGGGGAAGAAGAGGAGGAGAGAAAGGAGGAGTGGAAAGGAGAGAGAGGAGAAGGAGCGAGGAAGGGGAAGTAGAGAAGAGAAGGATGACAGAGGGAAGAAAGCTGGTAGGGAGGAGGAGAAGAGAGGGAGAAGAAAGTGATAGATAAGGTACAAATGTGTTTGGAGAGCAGAAGAGCCAGTAATTGGTTTTGGGGAGTTGTTGGTAAACATTTAATAATACAATGTGATGTTGGTTATGTAATAGTATACATGTATATGTTATGAAAATGAAAAAAAATAAAAAAAAAACTTTATTTAAAAAGTGGTACTAGAACTCAGTATCTCCTGTGTCTCTATCATCAAAGATACTCTCTAAATATTCTAAATAATTCAATTTTTCCCAGCGAGAACAATTACTGGTCAAGATGTCCATCAGATGCTATTGGACTACCATTCCCCAGCAACCCATCAGATGCTGTTGAACTACAATTACCAGCAGCCCAACCAGAGGTATTTTCTTCACTCACCTCATTTCCCACTGTGTTTCTAACTTCTAACTGTCTCGGAATTTTCTTCCTTTTCACCCAAGGGGGGGAAAAAAGCCATTGACCAGCATTCTGAAGAGCTGAGCCAACTGTTTGTAACATGGATCTTCCTTGGTCTCCTTCCCTCTCCGTTTTTGTTGTTGTTAATTGTGAAGTTGTGTCTGACCTATCAAAACGCCATGGACAACATTCCTCCAGGCCTTCCTGTTCTCTACCATCCCCCAGAGTTCATTTAAGCTCACACTGACTGCTTCGGTGACTTCATCCAGCCACCTCGTTCTCTGTTGTCCCCTTCTTCTTTTGCCCTCAATCTTTCCCAGCATGAGGCTCTTCTCCAGGGAGTCCTTCCTTCTCCTTAGGTGGCCAAAGTATTTGAGTTTCCTCTTCAGAATCTGGCCTTCTACAGAGCAGTCAGGGTTGATCTCCTCTAGGACTGACCAGTTTGATCTCCTTGCAGTCCAAGGGACTCACAGGAGTCTTCTCCAGCACCATAGTTCAAAGGCCTCCATTCTTTGGCGCCCAGCCTTCCTTATGGTCTAACTTTCACAGCCATATATTGCCACTGGAAAAACCATAGACTTGACTATATTCTCCCTGTTTAGAAACAGGTGTTTTATATTTTTATTTTATTATAATTTGTCAAACAGAAATGAAAACAGGAATAATATAAAAATACAATGTATATAATATAAAAATACAAACTGAATCAGGTAGAGCAGTGTTTCTCAACCTTAGCAACTTGAAGATGTCTGGACTTCAACACCCAGAATTCCCCAGCCAGCGAATGCTGGCTGGGGAATTCTGGGAGTTGAAGTCCGGACATCTTCAAGTTGCCAAGGTTGGGAATCACTGAGGTAGAGCATCCCAGATGTTGCCAACTCTATTACAAAAATATTTTTTTTTTACAATCAAGTTTAGAACGATTTACATTGAGTTTAAAACGGTTGTTTGCACATGGATTAAAACAGAGAAGGTCATTCACAGGTAAAACATTACTATGTACAATTTTGTATGCAGTACTTAAGTCTGACTGCAAGCACTTTATCTTCCTTTTTGTGTGCCTACATGATGCCTATTGTCCCATCTGAGTACTTTTTTTTTCATAATTTCATTAACACTAAAAAAAAAGACTGGCACAAAATAAGGAGGAAAATAAAACAAAGAGAAACAAAGAGAAAGCTAAAAAATGCAAGAAAGTGAAAGAAATTAGACCTCAGCCATCTGAAGAACTGGGCCAGCTGCATTTGCAACATCTGTTTTCCTCTTTTTTTCTTCCCTCTTCCCCTTTAGAAAATCCCCTTGATTAGTTTTGCTTATAAAGGAATTAAAGAAAATAAAGATCTGCCTAGTCACCCAATCCCTGGAATCCTGTTAAAACTGGGTTTCTCAAACTTGACTTATTTAAGCTGGATGGACTCCCAGAATTCACCAGCCAGCATGGGGAAAAGGAGAGAGAGATAGATGGATGGATGGGTAGGTAAGTAGGTAGGTAGGTAGCAGTGGTGGGTTTCAAAAATTGTTCGAACCTACTCTGTGGGTGTGGCCTCCTTTGTGGGAGTGGCTTGCCGCCCATGTGACCGGATGGGAGTGGCTTGCCGCCCATGTGACCGGATATGAAGATGCCGACGACACTTGTCAGAACCACCTTAAATTACCTCACACACAGCACTGGCATGCATAAGAATAGGATGGAAACTTGTTTTTTGAAAGGCATCTTTGGTTTGCGTTAAAACAACTTCAACACACGCAATGTTCTGATTGCACCACAAACGCAGTAGTCATCCTTACCTTTCACAGAGGCACTGAGTTTTATAAATATGAGCATGATAGTGTAGAATAATCATATCCAAGGACCAGTGGTGGGTTTCAAAAAATTTTGGAACCTCTTCTGTGGGTGTGGCCTGCTTTCCGGGTCCACTGGTGGAACCTCTTCTAACCGGTTCGGTAGATTTGACGAACCGGTTCTACCGAATAGGTGCGAACTGGTAGGTAGGTAAGTAGGGAGGGAGGGAGGGAGGGATATAGATAGATAGGTAGGTAGGTAGGTAGGTAGGTAGGTAGGTAGAAATATAGATAGATAGATAGATAGATAGATAGATAGATAGATAGATAGATAGATAGATAGATAGATAGATAGATAGATAGATAGATAGATAAGTGGGTGGGTGGGTAGGTGGATGGATGGATGGATG